>NC_048232.1:37967570-37967886 GCF_002007445.2 Ailuropoda melanoleuca
ATTGTTGGTGGGAATGCAAGTTGGTACAACCACTCTGGAAAACAGTGTGGAGGTCCCTTAAAAAGTTAAAAATTGAGCTACCCTATGATCCAGCCATTGCACTACTGGGTATTTACCCCAAAGATACAGATGTAGTGAAGAGAAGGGCCATATGCACCCCAATGTTCATAGCAGCTTTGTCCACAATAGCTAAATTGTGGAAGGAGCCGAGATGCCCTTCAACAGATGACTGGATTTAAGAAGTAGTGGTCCATATATACAATGGAATATTACTCAGCTATCAGAAAGAACGATTTCTCAACATTTGCTGCAACAT
>NC_048232.1:37968148-37969092 GCF_002007445.2 Ailuropoda melanoleuca
GGAGGGCACTTATTGCATGGTGCATTGGATGTTATACGCAACTAATGAATCATGGAACTTTACATCAAAAACCGGGGATGTATTATATGGTGACTAACAAAAGAAATATTAAAAAATAAAAGAATATTGAAATAACTAAAAAAAAAGTGTTAAGTTCAGTTGGCCATGATTCCCCTCACACACATGGTTACCCCATGAACTGATTTCTATTCTGTGAGCAAAGACATGATATTCTATACCTCCATGCCTTTACATAAGCTGTTGTTGTTATGGTAAAGTGAACCAGCTAACACATCCTTTAAGTCACAAATTGAAGACTTCCAGAAATGAGGAATATACTATTTCAACCAAGGCAGCGCATTGAACATCATCTAGAGCTGACACCACAAGAGCTATTCCTTCCCCTTAATTGTATTCCTTGTGGTCACACAGAACAGATCTAATTTTTTTTCTTTCATATGATAGATCTTCAAATAGTTTAAAACACATTACTCCTCGTGCTTCTATTCTCTCAGGTAAATATCCACAAAGTCCTTTCGATCAGCCTCTCTTTTTCCTAGCCCACTAAATTTGGCATCAAGAACTTTCCTGGGTACCCCAGCTGAGCTCTGAGCATGATAGAGTGAAGCTCGACTCTGCCCTTTGTATTACGCACACCTCACAGCCAATTTTCCATTATTCAGTGGTGGATTGCACAGCAAGGAGCTGGGATTCCCTCTCATCATGGAGTTGGGAATTGGGCCCCAGCTTTGTTTTTCTGTACAATCTCAGCACTGTTCATAGAGCATTTGGGATTCTAAATTTGTGGGAAAATTACCTTTTATTTCTCAGCTGTACTTTCATCCTGTTGTCCAAAGTAAGAAAATGAAATTGGATCTGAAATCATGAAGAATTTTAGATTCCAAAGAAAATGTATGAAGAGGAGAGGAGAGAAAGAGCCACGG
>NC_048232.1:37970815-38025401 GCF_002007445.2 Ailuropoda melanoleuca
GGAGGGCACTTATTGCATGGTGCATTGGATGTTATACGCAACTAATGAATCATGGAACTTTACATCAAAAACCGGGGATGTATTATATGGTGACTAACAAAAGAAATATTAAAAAATAAAAGAATATTGAAATAACTAAAAAAAAAGTGTTAAGTTCAGTTGGCCATTGATTCCCCTCACACACATGGTTACCCCATGAACTGATTTCTATTCTGTGAGCAAAGACATGATATTCTATACCTCCATGCCTTTACATAAGCTGTTGTTGTTATGGTAAAGTGAACCAGCTAACACATCCTTTAAGTCACAAATTGAAGACTTCCAGAAATGAGGAATATACTATTTCAACCAAGGCAGCGCATTGAACATCATCTAGAGCTGACACCACAAGAGCTATTCCTTCCCCTTAATTGTATTCCTTGTGGTCACACAGAACAGATCTAATTTTTTTTTCTTTCATATGATAGATCTTCAAATAGTTTAAAACACATTACTCCTCGTGCTTCTATTCTCTGAGGTAAATATCCACAAAGTCCTTTCGATCAGCCTCTCTTTTTCCTAGCCCACTAAAAGTTGGCATCAAGAACTTTCCTGGGTACCCCCGCTGAGCTCTGAGCATGACAGAGTGAAGCTCGACTCTGCCCTTTGTATTACGTACACCTCACAGCCAATTTTCCATTATTCAGTGGTGGATTGCACAGCAAGGAGCTGGGATTCCCTCTCATCATGGAGTTGGGAATTGGGCCCCAGCTTTGTTTTTCTGTACAATCTCAGCACTGTTCATAGAGCATTTGGGATTCTAAATTTGTGGGAAAATTACCTTTTATTTCTCAGCTGTACTTTCATCCTGTTGTCCAAAGTAAGAAAATGAAATTGGATCTGAAATCATGAAGAATTTTAGATTCCAAAGAAAATGTATGAAGAGGAGAGGAGAGAAAGAGCCACGGTGGGGGGAATGTATACAGGGAAGTTTATCAAGAGTTCTTCATAGGGCTGTCACCCACCATAGGAAAAGAAGGCATAGAACCCCCACGAGCTAGGGTTCCTTCAACTTTCCATTATCCTCTCCAAGTCCCATGAGGTACTGTTCTTTATTAAGGCACTCCAGATGACCAAAAACAGATGACACTGTTCCCTCTCCCAAGAACAGTTACTGCTGAACAAATATCAAGCTCTGCAGTGTTAAAAATAAATCCCCGGTAGACTTGTAATCTTCGGCCCTCAGATAAGAGAAAGAGATGTCCTCACCCCTTAATTCCCAGGACATAAGCAAGAGCCTAAAGATGTACCCCATCGTTGCTAATGAAGTTCTGTCACCCCCAAACTAGATTCTACTACGATGTGTGAACATGCACAATTAATCGTAAGATTATAATCACAACATTCAGAGTAACACCTAGAAACAAACACCTGGCTCAAAAACTACAGAAGCATTTAAATCTTAAAGGAACTTCAAAACACTCATGGGTTGCCCATTTTTTCATTTTAATTGTAAAGCTAGAGGCCAGGTTTTGGAAATATAGCCCTGATGATATATTTTTAAGTCTTCAATTTAATTTCCAATAACTCTAAAGAAATACCATGGGAGACACTCCTGGCCCTATTAAATTATTAATTAAGTAAGCAGCTCTTAAATTTAAAACACCAGGTTTAAATGTTACTTTTACTGGTGCTACTACATGGACACCTACCTTGTTCTACCTACCTATGGACTCATTATCTAATTGAGGAAAAAAAAACAAACTTTCCATATATTAATCCATTTCTATCCACATCTCTTTAAAAAAGAAACAAAACTTTGATGTTATCATAGTAATTATATAGTGCCTTAAATACTTTTCCAAATGTCCCTACCATTTGAGATTTTAAATCTTTTATAACAGCATCACTCAATATCTGCATTTGTTACTATAGTAAATACTTTTTACCTACTCTTAATAAATATGGAGTTCAAGATGTTCTAGACTTGGTGGATATTAATGCAATACCTAAAACATACTCTTCCCACGGTTGTCTCCATTTCACCTACTGGCAACTTCGTCAATAATTTAAGTCAGTTGTGATACGCCTCCTCTAACCCTTCCAATCCTAAATTCAACCAGTTGCCCTTACTCCACTACAGCTACACCAGCATCATTGCTGACCCTTGAATGTGATATTCCCACAGCAGCTCCCAGGATTGGTCCTTTGTACCTATTCTTCCGTTTACCTGGAGAGCCTGTCCTCTAGGTAGCCATATGCCTCATCTCCTGTAAGACCTCAGGCAAATATGCAACCCCCCTGCTCAACACTGTCCATTTCCCTCCAGCTTTCCTTTCACCTTCTACCCTACTATCTACTTCACCTACTTATGTTTGTTTCCCTCTGTGTGATAGGTAGAATTCTAAAGATTTCTGTCCCTTCCTTATTGAAATAAACACTAATCTGAATACTGTTGTGAAGGGACTTTGCAAGGTCATTAAAGTTGCTCAACAGCTGACCTTAACATGGGAAGATCATCTGCGTTCCCTGGGTGGAACCCATGTCATTACTTGGCCCTCAGAAGCAGAAGAGTAAGGCAGAAGAGAGATGGCAGAAGGGCGGTCAGAGAGGTTCAAGGCATGGGAAAGACTCCACGCGTCATGACTGGTTTGAAAATGAATGCGTGCGACCAGGAGAGCAGGCATTCTGACAGAGATGAGAGAGGCTCCCTGATGACAGCTACTAGAGAAATAGAATCCTCATTCCTGTTCTTACAAGGCACGGAATTCTGTCAACACCCTGAATGAGCTTAGAAGCAGATTCTTCCCTACGACCTCCAGCAGGAAACATAGCCCTGCTGTGAAAAGATGAAACACCCGGAGCCACGAGACCATGGAGCCGGGCTGGGGCCCAGTCTTACCTACAGAGAATAAATGAATGTTATGGTAAGTCCCAGAATTTGCAAAGGCAGCGAGCAAAAACTAATACATGCTATTGGAATATATGCTCGATGAGGGCAGGGATCCCCATCTCAGAGTTTTCGTCATGCTGTGTTGCAGAACTTAGACTAGGACCTCACAAAAACAGACAATAAATACTTGCTGAATGACTGATTATACACAGTATACGCATTCTTGCCCATGAAATCTATATTTTGAGATGACAGAATTTTTTTACCGTAAAACATTGAATAAAAAATATGAAAAATGTAAAAGGTGAATTGATGTGAAAATGATCTAATCTATAGTTTCTATCTCTACAAGTTAGTGGCGGCTGGCTACAACTTCCTAAAGTACTGGTTTTCAAAATGCAAGTTGTAACATATTGGCAGGTCGTAAAATCAATTTATGGGGTTGAGACGGGTAAGGAAGGAAGGAAACAAAACCAAAATCAAATAGAATTTTAATTTTAGTGAGGGGTCCGTGAGTGTGCATGTGTATACTGGACCACACTGTGAGATGTATTTCTTACTATAAGTACCATCAAAATAATTGGAAAATAAGGGCCCTAAAGGTCACCATACTCTGTGCTGTGGACCAGGATGCAATTTAGGTCCTGACCAGAGGTGAGATGAAGACAAATGACAGGTGAGTGTTTCTGTTAAGAAAGGGCTGATCAGGAAAGAACTACACTATTGCGAGACTGTGATTGAATTTGCAAGGCAAGAGAGAGAGCACTCTGGTTGGAGAAGTCACACAAATTGCACCATCTTAAGGTGAGGAAATGAACCTTTTTCCTCTTGCTCGGTTTTGTTTGTTTGTTTTGCATTGGGGCTGGAATAGTGCCCCTGGGCAGTGTTCAAAGGCCCCACCCCAGCCCCCATCACAGAACAGCAGTGAGTATAAAATCCAGCCGCATCTGGAAGAGGGTGACTTGAGACTTTAATCAGCAAAACCTCCTAAAATGCTGTTTCTTTTCTTCCTTACAGGGAAAGGATTGAAAACCCAAATACTTATCTATCTTCTGAGATTAGCCACTTATTAGTGTCATATAAATGTAGCTGGGAAGGAAGTTAGAAATGTCCTTGGCACGTGGAACCAAAAAATAAATCCTGGTTAAAGGAACTCGAAGTTGAATCAAACTCAATATCCTCATTTATTTTGCAGATGAGGACGCTGAACTAAAGTCTTATAGCCATTATTATTACGATGTTACTCTTATATTTATCCATGATTCCAGTGTTTATTGTTAGTGGACTGCATATGGATGACAAGAATAATGCAACTGTACACTATTCATTCCCCTACTCTAGGGCATACGCCTGGTTGTCAGGGACCACACCATACATCTTTGTACTCTCATTAGTGCCTACTCTGGTTTGGGAAATTAAATGAGATAATACCTTCAATACACTTAGAGTGCCTCGTACACTCCAAGAGCTAAGTGAATGCCTTCATATGTGCTTTTGTTGCTTTGATTGTAATAAGAGCATTATTATTATAGGATGTTTATGCATAGGAAATTCTTAATACCTGTTGATTTTCTTTGCATTACATGCCAAAATGAAATCATATTTTATGCACTTAAAATCCACTTATATTTGAAGAGACATTAAAAAACTAGAGTTCTTATCTGCTTGAGGCACTTTAAGTAAATTGGCAAAGATTAAAGAATTCTGATTACTTAAGACATTTTCTGGGTAATTTTTAAGTATATGAAAAGTAAACAGACCTAGGATTTGTGATTCATAAAGATAATATTTCTAATGAAAATACAGAATCTTGCATACTCTGAAGGTCATCTTTCTTTAGGTAAGAACCAGACTTAAGAGCTACATGACCATTGGTGTTTAGAGCCCATACCCATGGCCATGGGCTGTGAATCCTAAAATCAAAATGTGACTTCCTTTAGAAGATGTTCCAGAGAGAAAGAATATCAAAACATTAAAAGAAATGAATCAGTCTATTTTTTCTGAGGATCCAACAATGTTATCAAAGATTTTTTTCCCTCAAATCTTACGAGCTCTACAGCACTTTTCCCCCTGCTACTTTTGTATTATATAATTAGCGTATAATTATGTGCTCTTTCACGCTGGAAAGAATGCTCTTTTATTAACGACTCTTTGAAAAGTTCTTTATTATTTATCTTTGAAAGTGAGTTTGAAATCAAGGGACTCTCATGACTTTTAAGAACTCCAAAGTTAAAAAGAAAGGAAAAGTAATACCATAGGTGGTTACAGAGGTCATAGACAGAAGTTTCCACCTTTAAGGTAAGAACTAGAGCTCAGGAAACAAATGTTGCATCCTCCGTTCCCTCCAGATTAAATGTTTGGGGTACTGAAGAGCATGAGTGGAAAATACTGATGTTCCAACAAGGGTTGTCTGTTCTTTGCCTTTTCTCCTTTGTCAGGACAAATAGAAAATGGATCAGAATAATAAGCTTCCTGAATCTGGTACAAAGACAGAAGGGGGATATGATTCACATTTATAGTAGCAAGTACAATGTAAATTCCAAATTAGTCTTAAACGAGGAATTCACCCAGCCCATAATCTGTAGTCAATTCTGGAAAGTACCACCACATCTCTGCTGAGGCTAAGCAAGTCTCATTGCTGTTTTTGGCTGACTGCTTTTTTTCTAACATTCGGCTTACCAGAGCACTCCAGATTGAATATGGGCAATTAAAAGGAAGGGTGTACATTATTGCAAATTTTAATCATTTCTCGAGCCATTTTGCTTGCAGTGATAATCCCACAAGACCAACATATCTTGCATAAGAAACTCAGATGGTTTTTGGCTGCAAGCAGCTCTTCAGTTACTTTGTAACCTATTCATGCTTAACTTCTGGACTTCCCCCATTTGTGGCTGGAATCTGCCAACTCAGGGATACAGTGCAGTGGCTGCTTGGCTCCCCACAGCCATGGCTAACTTATTTAAGATTGGCACATGAACACTAGTGCCAATGAATCAAATAATGATCAGAATTTGTCTCGATTCCACTGCTGCTATCGCTGTATGGCAGGAGCTGCCTTTGTCCGACACTTTCACGGTATGCAAAGTAATACTGTGCCAGAGCTATTTCAAAAATTTGTATCTCCTATACTTTTTTGGTACTATTTCAGTGGAGAGAGCAGAATAATGACCTGATGACCTCAGAAACTTTGTTTTTTGACGCCTCAGGGAAATTGAGCCAAATTGTTTTGTAAACCAAAAGACACTCACAATTGCCCATCATTTTGCCTAGCCATTTGGAATACCATGATGTCCCTTTGTTGGAAATGTCTACATAGCTTCCTTCTCACCAGCAATCTTTTTCTTGTGAAGAAAAACAAAGATAGTAATTTACTTTGATTGTATTCAAGAAACTCCATCTTTCAGGATCACTGATCTTATAGATGATGATTTTTCCTTACTTTACATGAGAATCACAGACTCTGAGTTAGAAGGAATCTTAAGAGGACGTACAATCCACTCTATGTGGCCTAACCCTTTATAATGAAAACGAACTGGACGATCTAGATATGGTCTTCTCCACTCGCAAGTGGTCTTCTCCACTCCTCCCATCCAACTTGTTTAATTACAAGACAAAAACCGGTTAAATGGGAAGAATTGCTGAGATCGAATTTTAAGTTTGGACCGCTGAGACTAAGGCACAGCAGGGAGTGAAGCAGCCCTTCTAACACAACTTACTGTGGGAATTTCGATCACATGGTCTTGACTTTTTCATTTCAGTGATCCAGAAAGTTAAAGATAATTTTAAAGGTCTGCCTAATACGAATAGAATGACAGGAAGCTCTCCTCACTATTACTTAAGAATAAGTTAAATTATCTAGTTTAAACTACAGGTTAAGAGATTAGGTTTTGGAATGAGACTGCTCCGTTTGAACCCTGGCTTCCCTGTTCATTAGCTGTATGACCTTGGAAAGTCACTGAGGGTTTTGAAACTTCGGTTTACTCATCTGTAAAGAGGAGATAATATTATATTCCTCACTGGGCTGTTAAGAGGATTAAATGAGCTCATTCACATGAAGTACTTTGTTCGGTTTATGGCATATGTTTTTAAGTATCCAATAAATGTTAGTTTCCTCATGTCCACTGAAGTAATAAAAAAGAGTGTGGTTATAGAGTGCGATTTTTTTTTTTTTAATTTGCTTCAGAATCTCAAATCTTCAGTGAATTTCCATGAGTGCTATTTTGGACTAAGAATTTATAGTGTTAGGGAAGGAAATATTTTCATGCTATAAATAACTTATTTTATATTGCCAGGATGTTTTTAACAAATCAATGTGGTTTATATCATGTGCTGAAAAATACAATTATTCTAATTAACTGATCATGCACTCTGTAGGTTTTGGAAAAGTATATCAGCATTTAGCCAACAAATAGAATCATGAATAATTTGACAAAATATAGTTTTTATTTATGCTATTAGTTACTTTTGTGTATGTTTGAACAGCCAATGCACTAAACATGTTATTCAATGGACTGGATTATATATCTGATAGGATTTAAAAATAATCCTCTTGAATATGTCCAGAGAGGTTTTAAAAAAAAAAAAAAACTTTTATTAAACAATTTGATGCCTTAACCAGTCTCTGCTTTTATGTTACTTTTTATAAAATATCATATCATTATTCTTATCTAGTCCCCAGTTATTCAATTCTAATCAATAGTCTGCTTTCCCCTAAAAGCAAACAGCAAAACAAGATGGTACTTTTGTTTGCTGATTCTACAGAAAATTTAAATTCTGCCAGTCCAGAATATCCATGGAGCTAATTAGGAAATCAAAGAATAAAGCTAACCATTTTTCATTTCTCTCCCCTGTCCCAGAAGTCAATCATTGCAAGCTGAAATACATCATTGTCTGAAGAGTATTCTTTTCATATTGACCCTGAGATTTAGAAACTCCTCTCGGTAACTCATTACAAAGTTAACAATTAAGGAAACCATTTATTGACCTAGAAACCAGGGAGATCAAAATAATTACTTTCATAAAAATGAAAGACGCTTGGTTGGGAAATTATATCGAGTCATGTATAAAATAAATTTTCCCCCCAGAATATATTCAAATTACTGTCCATTAAAGAATAAGGGATTAGGGTCACTTTCTCATCATTTAACATGCATCCGCAGGGGGTTTCACATTACTATCAGTATCTCATGAAGGAATACACAACACTGATTTATTAAATAACATGACAGGTGATGGCAATCTATAGAAGTTGCTATTCTGAGTAAAATAAAAATGTGCTATGAAAAAATGAATTAGGAAGAAAATGGGGGGTAGAGTATGGAAAACTATACTTTTCACCGTAGAAGCATCACTTAACGATGTTCCTGCACATGCCCACACTCTATAAATTCAGAGACATTGTTGCATTCCCAAGCTGGCTGTCCACTTACCCTGGTTGTTTTCACTTTATTCCCAGAGGAACAGCTCCATCCTTTCCGATCCGGAAGAACTTTACATTCCTCTCCTTCAAGACAGGGCTGCATGTGGCACCACCATTTCTGTTCCACGATTGAAGCTACAGGAGATTAAAAGCAATCAGTGCAGTGGTTTCTGTTTGGGCAAGTTCATTTTCTGGGTGCACATTCAAAGAGGAACAAAAGGCACCAGTTTTTCCCACCACTGGTTAGACTGGGTTTTGAAGCATGATCCTCCAAAATCTTTCTAGATTCTCTAAAAGAATTTTTGTTTTCAATTTTAGCTTACCATGGTGAGAACACTCTACCCTCTTCACAAATAGTATTGTTAATTAGAGGCACATTGTGGAAGGATTTTTTCATGTGACTATACAGGCTTTATGAAAACGAATATATTGGGAAGAAACTCATATAGACATGCATACACTGATCTACCTAAACGTAAGAAAATTAACCTATTACCAGTTTAGAGCCAATATTTTAGAATTAATGTGATACTTCCCACAGGTAGGCTAAAATTAGGAGGATATTAGCGTTAATGTGTTTTTTGGGTTTTGTTTTGTTTTTACTGTGGGCAGTAACCATCATCACAAGGAATGAGCCATACTAATAGGAATACTTACATTATTATTTATGGTAACATTAATTAAATAGACCCAGACAAAGATGTATGTCCTATTGTAATTAGGTGAACCCTCCAATAAAATTATTTTGATGATCTCCATAAAAATCAATATTTCATGTGAATTCACTGTACAACTACAAATTCACTCATTTATATGGCACTTATTTTTTCATTCTTAAGAACCATCCATAGGATTAGGTCACCATACTGTTTAATCCTCCATTTTCATCTCTCCTTTCCCAATTAATTTACACACGCGCACGCCCTCCACCGGTAAATCAGTATTTCATGGTATCAAAGTAAGAAGCACATGGACTTGTTGGAACCTCACTAGAATGCCTTTTGTTACAAAACTGCGTAAGGTCTTAGACCTCCTTCCAGAGGATTTTAGATTTCAGCGTGCCCCCCCATATAATCTCTCGTCAACCACATGATTTTTGGGGTGGCCCCTCAGGACTGACCACGGTCAACAGCATTATAGTGGAGTTCCAGCTGTAACCAGCCCCCAGCCACTGAGCACAATGAGCAATGGAGGAGGTCGCACCATCGACACAAGACGGAGCAGCTCGCGTGGTGCCTGCCACCTGCCCGGGGAAGCAGGAACACTTGACGGTCTGTGATCGCTCTTCTATCTTGTTCTTATTACAGCATCTGTGGAGTGCCACCACCTCGCAGGTGCCCGTTTTAACATGATGAGCTGCACAAACAAAAACGAGATAATAAGACAACATTGAGAAAGCTTTGGCTTCTCCCCCTCTTTTTAATTAGCAGTACGTTACATATAGCTCTATAAGGGATCCACCATGCATGAAACTAGAAATACAATGATGCTGACTCCATAATGCAGATTTGATTTCTAAATGTGCAAGGACCATTTCTGTCAGGAAAAGCCTGGTGAAGCAGGAACAATTAGTGACCAGATTAGAATGAGCCGTTAGAACAATCTGAAATAAAGAGACAGTGTGTGATGCTATCAAAAACATACTTATTTGCATATGACTTTTTTGTCCATCACGTTAATCAAAGAAAGGCAAACCCCTTGACAAGGTGCCCTGCAGTGGGGCTAAGAGCAGACCTCTTCTCAAAGTGGTGGGTTGGGGGAGGGTTAGGTTACATTGTTCATCTAGGGGTGAGTGCAAAAGCTGGACCGGGAACCTCTTTTCAGGAAGCAAGGAGGTAAAGGGTGGAACCCATCTCCTCAATATTATTCTGCCCAGTTTCCCTGGGAATGAACTAATTGGGAATTCTTGAAACTGCTGCCATTTTCCTGGAAGTCCCAACCAGTTTCCCAAAAACCTTTCCTTTCCATTTTGCCTTGAGGGAGCAACTGCTACCAGTAACAACAACTGTAGCCAGAATGTGGATGGGTTTATATCTAGCTTGGAAGCCCCAGCCAATAAGCTGTGAGGCTCCCCCACCCAGACCGTTAACCTGGCAGTAAGGCTCCCAAATGGTTTGGGTGCTTGAGACTTATAGGCCTCACTTATCATATTATGATAGGGTTCTAGTTTGCCTTCATTTTTTTTTTTTTGCAGCATTTCATCTTCAAAGTATTAACGCTACTTTGAAACAATAAAGCAGAAGTTTTGTCTGCTAAAAATAAAAAGTTGAAAGTCAAACATCCGTTGAAACACTGTGCTTTCAGAAATTTTAAAAAATGTGATGTAAAAACCAGATCTGAAATTGTTTAATGTTATAAACATATCGAAGCCCATTTTGTAAATGAGATCACTATATTATGTATTTATATTACTCTTCCCCTTGGGGATGAGTATCACTGTGCAGTAACTCAGGTTAGACAGCATGCTTAGATTTTTCTTGTAAGAGAACAAATCACACATATTGTCCATCCCTCCATGCGAGACCAAGAGACTTGGGTATATCATATGGCTTTGACATGGGATCCTCAAAAGAACTTTCAAGAAATATACCATTTCCAATGCCACAAAGATTTTCCTGCCACTGTAGATACAAACGGGGATTTCTCTGTGTTTGACTCGAACAAGGCTATCTCTGAAATTTAAAAACTTGAGAGTCAGCCCTCCTTCCTCTTGTGCTCTAGAAAATATTTTCTTAGCTAAGTATGATTCAGTTTTAATTTATCGAATGCTTCGCATTATGTCATACAAGTCAATATGCTGACTTTTTGTACTGCACTTCACTTAATCACATTTTAATTGAGTCAATACCACACTTCAAGTATGGTTCTGAGTACTGGGGTATATAACGATGGAAAGGAGGGACATAGAGCCTGCCCTCAGAGAGCTCATATTCCTGTGTAGAAAACAAATCATAAATACCTGTTAATGATTAAGAAGCTCCTTGAAGGAACTGCAGTAGAGTAAGAGGAGAATAATCAAACAGGGAAGGAAAGTGTATTTTTGTGAGTGTCAGAGAGGACCTCTGAGGTAGTCTGAAGGATGACCTGAGTGATGAGAGGGAAGCATCCGTTATGAGGATCTAAGAAAGGAAGAACATTCCAAAGAGAAGGAGCAGCAAATGACAGAGAACTGAAATGGGGAAATGTGTCGTGTGTTCCCAGGACAGCAAGATGACCCGTGCGGTGACGGTGTGGTTGAACAATTGAGAGGTCTAGGGAACTGTGTTCAGAAATGTGGGAAGATGGAGTAGTAGGGGCTGGTATGCTGTAACAAAGGGACTGGATTTTACTCATGTCACGAGGGAAATACTCTGGGTGGTTATGGTATCATCTTGTTAAATGCTTTAGAAGTTTGTTCAGACTGTTCTTTAGGGAATGAAGAAGCAAGAGTGGGATGAGGGAGACCAGTTACGAAGAGGTTTGATCACGATGAGCACTGATTATATTGTTGAATCATTATACTGTACACCTGAAACTAATTATACATGAACCGTGTGTGTGTGTGTGTGTGTGTGTGTGTGTGTGTGTGTGTGTGTGTGGTGATAGTGGTTCTGGCAAATAGAGAAGGCCTGGGAACAGGGAGTTTGGCAACAGCTGGGTTGGGTTAAACTATCTGTGGTTGTGTGTGTGTCAGTGTTAAATTTGAAACTATTACAAGGCACCCAAGTAGAGATGTAAATCAGGCAGCGACATTTATGACGTGGAGCTTCGGGAAGAGATTTGGGCTGCAGATACACACCTAAGAAATCCAGGCTCATAGGTGATATTTAAAGCCACAGACTAAACCAAATTACCATGGAAAGGTTGCCAATAGAGAAGATGGGAAAGAATAATCCAGAGCATCAATCTGAAATGCGGGAGCCAGCAATAGAGACCTGCAAGGAACAGCACAGGAGGTAAGATAAAAAAGAACATGGGATGAAAGCACGGAAAGACAAAGAACAAAATGTTTCAAGAAGGAGGGGATCAATCAGCTGTGGTGAGTGCTGCTGAAAGGTTTAATAAACAGAGAAATCACTGTCCACTAAAAAGATCATGTACTAATTAAGAGCATAGCCTTTAAAACCAGAAAAACTGGGTTCAGCTGAGCTCCTCCTAACAGCTGTGTGGCCTTGGGCAAATTATTTCGTATCTCTGAGTAGCATTTTTTTTTTTTTACTTTCTAAAAGGGGGATATTAATAGCACCATCTTTATAGGGTTGGTTTAAGGATGAAATGAGTTCATGGATATGAAGTATTTAGAGCACTGCCTGCCTCATAGTTGGCCATAGTTGGCCCTCTGTGTTAACTATTGTTAGCATTTGATCGCAATAAAAATCATTTCAGTGGCATGATGTGAAAATAAAAGCATGATTAAAGTAAGTTTATTGGAGGATGGGACGTACAACTGTGCAATTATACACATTTCTCCCAAGAAGCTTTTGTTAAGGGAAGAAGGAAGTGAGCAATATCTGGAATGAAGCATGGTGTCAAGGGAATCTTTTTTAATGAATGCCATAAAGGCACACTTTCTTGCTAGAATAATCTGGTAAAGAAAGGCACAATATAGGAAAGAAAATGGGTAATTACAAAAGCATGTTCTTGAGAAGGAAAATAGAATTGAGATTCAGGGCACTTGGGGGGTTGACAATAAATTGATGCAGAAATAATCCATTTCAACAAGAGTGAAGGTGGGATATGTAGCGACAGAGGCAGGTGGGTGTGAATGGATTAGCTGGTGAGAAGATGCAGTTTCTTATCTGACTTCACCTGATTTTGCTATGCAATATGAGAGATGTCTGAAGAGAACAAAGAAGATATAAAATAGGTATCTCAGAAAGACGCAAAGTAGATTTCCTGGGAAGGAGTAGTAGGATCGCCTGCAGGGGGTTGGCAGGTACGCACCAAACTGCAGAGGATGGAAGAAGGTGTGGGATGTCAGAGCAGAACGGAGATGAACATCTCCCTGATGATTATTTGGGATGCTTGGACTTCTGATAGTGATTTAGGGAAAGAAAGATGTAGGTCATGAGGTCAGTCCTACTAGTCTTTGGGTGGAAACCAGGCTGGAGACAAGAGATTATTGGGGCTTCTTCAGATACTGATGCTGTTCAGCCCAGCACTGAGCTGAGATGGCTTGGGGACAGCCTGAAGTGGCAAGGGTTCTGTTCTCTTCCAGAGGGTTCTGTTTTCTTCCACAGTACGACAGCAGCCAGGAGCACACAGGGACAATGCACTGACCACTCCCCTGGGAGGAGAAGCACTATTTCAGCACCCACAAAGGCCATTTTACTATTTGTTAGAAGGAGATTTTATCACACATTGGAAAGGAATGGACAGGTGGAAACTCTGTATCTGGTTTCCCCTTCCCAATGCCAATATCAAAATTCATTTCAACCTTTCTTGACAAGAAATATAAAAGGATAAAGCAGTTGCGGTAGTCTTTAATAAACATTAGTGCTGTTTGTTAAATATTTCTGGCTCTCTCCCTGCTGGACACATGGTAATATTGTGTTTAAAGGAAAGCTAAAGTAATAGACGTCACTTACGAACAAAAGCAAAGGTATCAATCTGTGTGGCTGCTTTAAGAGCTAGCGTGTAATTCACCACATTTCTCCCCACCAGCCCAAGCAACCAAGTATGATCTTGTCAGTGGAAACTGTATCGACCTGAGTTTTCAAGTGAAGAGATATGAGGCAAGTTCCCACCAACCATGGTGGACCTATGAATGAGAAATAAGCCTGAAGCTCTTACAAGCCTCTAAAATTTTAGGGGCGCCTGGGTGGCACAGCGGTTAAGCGTCTGCCTTCAGCNTCTGCCTTCGGCTCAGGGTGTGATCCCGGCGTTATGGGATCGAGCCCCACATCAGGCTCCTCTGCTATGAGCCTGCTTCTTCCTCTCCCACTCCCCCTGCTTGTGTTCCCTCTCTCGCTAGCTGTCTCTATCTCTGTCAAATAAATAAATAAAATCTTTAAAAAAAAATAAAATAAAATTTTAAGGTGCTTTTTGTTACTGCTTCAAAACTTAGCCCACCCTGAGGACATAATAGTACTTTATACTCCTTCCTAGATTGTTTAGGATATATTTTTTCCAAATGCATTAATTGGAGGATAAGCCAGTGAAGCATGTTATCTCAAAATATATCATCCTAGCTTATGTGAGTCAATGCAAAATGAATATTTAAAGGAAAATATTGGGGATGTCTGTGTAGCTCAGTCAGTTAAGCGTCTTCTTTTGGCTCAGGTCATGATCCCAGGGTCCTGGGTTCCAGTCCCACATCGGACTTCTTGCTCAGCAGGGAGCCTGCTTCTCCCTCTGTATGCTGCTCCCCCTGCTTGTGCTCTCCCTTTCTCTCTGACAAATAAGTAAAATCTTTAAAAAAATAATAATAATAAAGGAAAATGTTTATATATTATATAATTTAAAGGACTACAAAGAGTTATTCCACAATTGGATAATTACTTTGGCTAAGTTTGGTATGTGAGGACTCTGGTGAAGAAAGTATGCTTTCTTGTTCGAGGAGAAAGGAAGTAAGAATGATGCCCATATGGTATAATGAAGAGGAGGATAAAGTAGGAGCTGCACTGGGAAGACTGACAGACACGTCCTCCCCTTCAGAGCACATGGTACTAAATGTGAAGAGATTAATAATAAAGCTGACCAGGAAGAACAAGCCTGACAGACACAGGCTTTGCTATCATGACCTTTCTCTTCATTGAAGGAAGAAAAGAAAATGTACAGACATACAGGTTGAGTTTCCTGGTGAAAAATGGGACTTAGTTAAAAAAAAAAAAAATCTCGGCCTGTGTTCTTATTAAAACTGAAGTTATAAAGCTTTTTTGTGGAGGAATGAGAGAGGGATAATTTACCTTTTTAAAATAGAACAGATGATAGGTAAGTAGATGGATGGGTAATATTATCCTCAAAGTGTTTGAAGGCATGGGTAGGAAGAATATTGACTTCAGTATGTTTTGATATACGGCAAGTGAAACAAGAAACCTCAAAACAGAGGAATTAATCTTTTAGCAGAATTTAGTTCACCTAAGCATGGCATATGTTTATGTATGTATAGGTTTCTTAATTTGTCTGTGTATCTTAACTCCTTAGGATAACCAGATTCTTGTAGACAAAGACTAATTTTTCATGTAAACTGTTCAGCATGTGGTATGTGTTTAATAAACGGTAAATAAGCAATTTAAGAAGGTAAAACTAATTCCTGTGGTTTTCCTTTAAAAGGTTAATGAGACTGTAGGAAATTCCAGCAGTTACTACAATTCTCTATACAGATTCAGACAGAGCTCCTGATAAACTAACCTAATCAAATATTAGGGCTTTCTAAATTAACAAAATAGGCTTCACAGACAGTTAACATCATATTAAAATGATGCAAGACCCCCTGGAGAAGATTTAAATGAAAAAATAACAAACAATTTTCTTCATGTCACAATTCCCAAGTCAGGAACAAACCAACAAAACCCACCTTTCTTCTATTCTTCTCTTTTGTCCTCCCTGGGTGTGATGCATAAACACCAAGGGTTGCCTCCTACATCTTTGTGAAAGGACGCTGGAGACACAGAGGCTTAATTCTTATAAGGATGGGGATACCGAGTTTTACCCAGCTCTAATTGTGGCCTTCCAGGATTATTACCCCATGTCTCATTTCAGCAATAGGACCATTAGCCCTCAAGAGCCCCCAGAAACATGGCCTTAAGATACTGCCTCTTAAACCATGTCTCAAGATTTCTGAAACTTTTCTAAAGCTATTGTGACTGGTAATATTCTGGCATGAAGTCCTATAAGGCATTTTAACAACACATTTGTTGTTTTTCAACTGCTTTTTTCACTGACTGAAAGGAATTTCTCCAGAGGGGGAAAAAATCTGAATTAAATAACATTTGGTTCATATGCTTGCATAGATTTTTAAAAACTATATGCCCATGTACATAATTATATATGTACATGTATGTTTATACATGTGTTAATATGATCACATTTTATTCATCGCCTGTGAACCAACTATAAATACATAGGTATGAAAAATTGGTACACCGTAGAATAATATTTATGCAGATCATTTCACCTTGAGGAATGGTTGCTGGCCTTAGGTTAATAAGAGCACAATGCTATGCATATCACATTCTGTACATATGAATCATTCATTCACTCTGGAAACGGTGTATAAAATAATGATAATTGCTACCATTTATTGAATATTCACTATATGCCAAGCATATGAAACGGCTTTTAAATTGTAGCGTTACTTAAATATTAATTCTCTTTGTTTTTACTATTAATGTAATTAGTGAATACGAAACAATGGAACATATATAAGTTACAAAGACGTAGCTGCTAGGGAAAATATCTACATTTTCTAAAAGTTCTAATTTCATATTTCAAAAAATCTGTATACATACTTGTGTTGACATGAGGTGCATATAAAAAAATATTTAATTTGACACTTAAACTACAGAAGAGAGTAGATTTAGCATCAAGTTGTGAATTTGTTCCTACTGGGGTTCCTTTCCGTAGATTTCAGTTTTTATTTGTATTCTGATTTGTCTCATTGATTCTAAAATTTTGTTTGTCTCTGTACATTCCTATTTAATAGTTTTACCCAGCTTGACTAGCTCCCCAGAGAGTCTGCATTACACCTTCTAAGCAGAAATAAGGCATCACGTACATGCACCGATAGACATCTGAAATGCAAGCTAGTTAGTGGATTCAGGTTGCTGGAAATCACTTTGAATGGGAAAAATGTGCTGAAACAAAAACTTTTTGAGACAGCTAATTTCTTTAATTCATTAGAATGAGAAAATAGGGCACATTTTTAGACTTTCATGCTGAAGCAATCTAATTAAAAGAAATGGTTATTTAAAGGGCTCAATGAAATTTCAAAAGTTCACATAATTTATAAAGTCAAAACGATCAGAGAGGAAATAGCCAAGTGCCGATGACATTTTTACAAAGCCTGTTTTCTCAAACTGCTCCAATTTATATGAAAAAAATAAAGTCAGTGGAGGAAAAAAAGATGGTCACTAAAGGATAATAACCCTAATAATGAATGGTACAGTCTCCATTGACAAAAGTCAGCTCTCAACCAGAGGATGTCCCCCAGTCTGTTTTAAGAGAAAGAGGCAGAACAGAAGACTCACTCTTGAGAGAATTTTAAACTCCTTGCCCCTCAGTTCAATCACGAACATCTTCTCCATGCTCATCCTAAATGAGAATTGAGCTAGAAGAGGTAGAAGAAAGCGAATCTCATGGAACGGCGGTCCTTTTAAACTACTGGAACATGTGCTTTTAACACCTGCTCTGAAAAACAGGAACTGGACGAAGCAAATCCACCTGTCTGGAAATTGGAGCCAAAAGTCACAGAATTGCCATGTGGAAATAGGCACGTGGCATTAGAAGTCAGGTGACTCGTGGAGAGATGGGTCTATGTCTCCTGGTGATGGGACTCAGAGCAGATACAAAGAGATGTCAGAGGTAAGAGAGGAAGGAGTCCCACACGCTGCCCTGGTGTTTGCCCTTCCTCGGGTCTTCCTGAAGTTTTCCAGAATTCATGAAGCATTTTATACAACGGGTTTCAATGAACCTGTTTTTTCCTGAGGTAATTCAATGACATCTCTGTACTTTGGCCCAAAAATGTGCTGAATGCAGTATTTCTCCTTTTTTTTAAATTAAAGTTATTATTAACAAAAGCTAATTATCAGGCAGAAGTATTTCTGTCACCACTTTTAAGAGCAGGAGACAAGTTTCTACCTTCAAAGTCGGATTCAGGAAATATGCACCATCCAACAGTTGCACTTTGTACATTTCCCTCGGAGTGAAAAGTGACATTTCCAGTGATGACCCCGAGGCCATCTCAAATTACTCAGACAGGAAAATGTCTACTGTGCTTTTTAAAATGTGTCTAATGTCAAAGGTTTAAAAGCAGATTTTCTGCTTAATCCCAAATTACATACACAGAAAAAAATGTGAAGAATCAGAACATCCCCAATTCCTATAAACTGTAAGAGTCCTGATGTTCTTTTATGATTAATCAGATTCCTGTAAGTGTCCCTTGGAGGGAGGGCAGTGCAGCCCAAGTGCTTCTTGAGGAAAATGACATGGTGAGTGGAAAAAGCCGTAAAAAAGAAAGCTGGGGTATTTGGGCTCTCCTGCATAGTTCTCTGTCCCTGAAGAGTGTACTATGGAGTAGGTCATTAAGGTCTCTGGGTATCTTTCCTCTTCTGCAAAATGAAGAAATCAGACTAGTTTTAGCATTAATTTAGAGTTGAAAGTTCCTTCTAATTCTAAAATTCTGTGAGTTTATGAAATAAGTTTCATTATAATGGGTACAATATATTAGACCTACCAGAAAACGAGAGTCAAAGTAAAAGATTTTTGAACTTCAAAGTAATATAAATTAACTTCATTAAGTCACTGAACTTGATGAGAAACAGAGAAGGGAGTTTCTAAAATTTATATTTTAGAATATATTTCCTATCTGTATGAAGTCACAAATCTTAACTATACAGAAATAACATGCACTATAAAGTCAACCTCCATCCTTATATTGCTTTACGTACAAAACTGTTTAATTACTGTCGATTCCATGACAGCAATCAAGTCCAAAAGGTGAGAGAGCACAGTGGTTTGGGTGAGGATTCTGAGGCCCGATGGTCTAGGCTCAAATCCCAGCTCCCAAAGAGAGTGCCTAACCATTCACCAAGCCTCCTTTTCCTTTTCTTCTGGGCATACAATCGGACTACATTTTCTACTCTTTCTTGCATGTGACACATGGAAGGTAGGCAGAAGTGAGTTGTATTTCTTTAGGACCAGGCCTATAAAAATCTCCTACTGTATCAGCCACTCTCTCTCTTCCTCCTTCAGACAGATGTCCATGCCAAAGGTGACCCTGAAGAGCCACCATCAGCCTGGATCCCTGAATGACTGTATCAAGGAGAAATCCAGCCTCTGACAATAACTGGTTTCACATGCACAAGAAATAAGCAGTGTTGAGTCAATGACATTCAGAGGTGTATCTGTTACAATAGCAAGTATTGATGAATATGCAATAATATTCCTATTAATGGACCTAGGAAGGAGTCAGGTATAGTCCAAATGCTTCTTAAGGGAATTTATACAGTGAATAAAAAGAGCAATGCTATGGTCAGAATGTGTATGACCCTGCAAAATTCAAATAAATGTTAAAAACCTAATGCCCAAGGTGATGATATTAAGAGGTAGCACCTTTGAAAGGTGATTAAGTTTACTGCTGATACGGAAGAGGTCCCTGAGAGCTTGCTCACCCCTTCTGCAATGTGAGGATACAGCGTGAAGTCAGCAGCCTAAAGGAGGGTCCTCACTGTACTATGCTGGCTCCCTGACCTTGGACTTCCAGCCTCCAGAACAGTGAGAAATAAATTTCTCTTGTTATAGGGCCACCCAGTCTCCAGTGTTTTGTTACAGCAGCCTGAATGGACTGATACAGAGAGAACAAAAAGATAGGATCTGAAAAAATTATTTCAACTCTCTATGCTTCAGCGCCCCATCTGTAAAATGATAATTATAATATCATCTACCATAAAGGGTTGCGATGACGATCAACTGAATCAACATTCATAACGATGCTTATATTTGATGAAGAATAAATGTTAGATATAATTATTATGGAGGCTAAGGCGACCCTACTTAGACCCATGAATCTATTTATTGTATTGCAGGTATCTAAGAGAGAATCATCAATTTGTAGAGACTTAAAGAGTAATAGAGATAAAACCCTACCTTGCCATTTTACAAAAAGGAAACTGATGGTTAGAAAACATCTATAATTTTCACTAATTCAAGATCAAGAGCTAGAGAATGGAAGATCCATAATTAGAACTCAGCTCTCTTAATTTCCAGTTCAGTGTCACTTCGATTACCTAACGCCCACATCTCTGTTCACCACATTCCTCTCATTGTACCTCCGAACTCGTCCTCAATTCCCGTGCCCTCCACAACTTCACTTACACGGACTTAGCTTAGGCACCTTCAGCATCTTTTCCTTGCACAACCACGAGGGGCCCGGACTGGTCTCCCTATTTGCTAGCATGTTCCCTTACACACACACACACACACACACACACACACATGCATTCTACTATGGTAGATCTTCCTAGAATTAAGCCGAGAGTATAAACCATTCCTAGCTCTTCATTTTTTGTGGGATAAATTCACAGTTTTGGCATAGCACAAGCATCCTTCCACTGGCCCATTTCTGACATTTCCAGCCTCAGTTTCCTAGGCACTCTCGTACACCCCACTAAGATCCTATAAACTATCTTTAGAATCTTATTATATCTTTGCTCAAGCTACCTGTCACTTTTCAATCCTGGCCCACTTTTTACCTCCAGGAAACATCTACCCCATCTTTCAAATTCAGAACATCACGACACTTTATGAATCTGTTAATCAACCCCTCAGGTAGACTGAACCCCTCTGTCCTCTGATTAACATTTTCTGACTTATTCTGCAATACCTGTAACGGTTTTCTATATTTACTTTTATATCTCTGTTTCCCTCTACTAAATTGTGAGACCCAAATCATGATTATTCATCTCTGAATCCCCAGCTTGAGGCACAGTTTGAGATCCATAATAGAAAAATCAATATGCTTGATGAATAAATGAATAAATAAATGGTTTACTACAAGGGTTCTCAAAAGAGAAAAAAAAACAGTAAATTTAATCATTTTTCCAAGTCCAGGCTTAGATGAACTTACTAGAAATTGTAAGAACATTTGACCTTGCTATTTTGTGGCTGCCTGTGTTTATGTGCTTAATTTGTTCCACTGGAGAGCCAAGTAGGGTTTCAGGAGGAGAGATGCACTCAATGAGCCCTGGACTGGGAGGTGGAAACCACTAGCTTCTATTTCTAGTACTACCACAAACTGACTATTTAATGTTTGGTAAATTGGTTAATCTCCCTAAGTCACAATTAACGTATCGTCTGTAAAATAAGGAAGTTAGCCATATATGACATAAGGTTTAATATGTAGTAAAGAAAAAAGTGTGACGTTAGCTGCAAGTATCTCAACCAGTGGCATTTGTACATAATAGAAGAAACTTCTAACATAGTCCATGAAAGCTTATTCATCCGAGTAGTAGGATATTGTACTCTGCCCCCAGAAGACTTTGATTTTAGTCCCAAATTGGTTAGGACAATTCCCTGAAAAACAACTTTACTCATTTGGACATTAGTTTCCTCAACTACAAACTTCAAAGGATCTCTAAGCCTCTTTTTCTCTCTAAAAATGTATTTTCTGGTGTGCTATGTACAAACCTAGAGGGATAGAGGCACAAAAGTCATTTAATTTTAGGAGATGATTATCCCCTAACACAAGGACTACCTTTACTGTTTCCTATATCTAATTTCGCAGATTCGTAATTCCATACCCTACTGTATACTAAGAGGTTTTCTACATCTGGGGTATTCTTTAAAGCCAGCGAGACACCTATAAACAGAAGAAATCAGCATCATTCAAGAATGAACAAAATCTTTGCCTTCCAACAAAATCTTTTTCACACATGGAAGATTTGCTTTGTTCCCAGTGATTGACATGAAAAGCAAATTTAGATTATCTTTCCTCTACACTTCAGCAATTTCAATATGGAACATGCAGGTTCTAAGTGTCACTCGAGATCAAAAGGATATAAATCTTAAGTCAAATTGTTAAGGAAGACTAGATGAGGCTTTCTTTTAGTTTTTAGAAGATGCTAGTCACTCTTTGAGAAATTACATGCCATACTACCCATTCACTGGATAAGGATTTTACATTGTCCTATCAATTAAGCTTGTTGTTGTTGTTGATAGCTTCTGAAAATGTCCTCTTAAAAAATGACTTTCGAATTCATTAATGATGTGAAATACAAATTAGAATAGAGAAGTCGCAAAGTGTAATGAGAGGATCGCCGGTCAATGAGTTGGAAAATCTACACCTTCATTTGCACTCCATTACTAACTAACCAAGAGAGCTCTGCCAGGTCATTCACACACTGAAGCTTCATCCAACACTGAGTCAGTGCCAGGCATTGTGCGGGCTCACCAGAATATAAAACCAAAGGAAAAACCCTTCCTGCTTTCAAGCAGCGTAGATGGCGGTAGAGGGATGGCACCATGTACACAAAAAGTAAATAAAGTGATAAACGGGACACGATGCTAAGAGCCACAGAATGTACTAAGATTTTTTTAAAAAGTCAATTCCACCCACTGGGGGCAGGCGTGAGAAAGGAGATAGGAAATAATTTATAAAGAAGAGTAGGAAATAATTTGTAAAGATGATGCTTAATTTGAATTTCGCAAGATGCCTGAAAGTTGACAAGTGAAGTCAGCAACATTGGCCTCACCGTTTCCTGATCTAGACCACATAATCTCCAAGTTACCACTGGTTTTAAATTTATATAATTTTATGTATATCCTTAGTAACAATACAGAAAGCTATATATTTGCATTTTGTTTACATACGTGTACATTTAACCATAACACGTATACCATCCCAAACCTGATTGTTTTGTTTACATATGTGCATATTTAATCATAGTACATATACTATCTCCAACACCCTATATTGAAACACTTCTAATATAAAACTTTTTAAAATGCTTATCTTGCTTTTTTAAACAATGTTTCCTAAATATCATTTAGCTTTTCAGTATTAACCTTGGCCACGGTTGTAAGCATCCAGTCCTCAGGTGTGTATAAAGTGTAGCTTTATACAGATTAGGAAAAAAAAACAAAAACACAAACCTACAAGACATTGTGTGAAATGTAGCACTAAGTGGAAACTGACCAAGTGGCATCCCAGGAATTTATTTTCTTGAAAGGGTCTCTGGCGTTCTTTTGTTCTTTTGGCAATTTGGCCTTTTTCTCCTGAGGGTGAAGTGAGCATGTGCAGTAACACGCCCTCCTGGGAAGCATAAAATGTACACCCCCCAGCAGAACTCATTAATGAATCAAAAGCTAAAGCAGCCCTCTGTGGGAGGCAGCAGAGCATCTGGTGGTTTCAAGGGGAAAATCCGACAGATGCCAGCTTTTACACAGCTGTTACCAGCAGTGTGACCGAGCAAATTAACATTCAAGCTTCAGTTTCCTCATCTGCAAACCAGGAATAATCATCCTACTTCACATTGTTACTGGGAAGATTAAATAAGTAAGGGCAAGTAACACTCTTAGCTCTGTGTCCAGCACGTAGACAGTGCACAGTGGTGATTGGCTGTTCTTATTATCATTGTTATTACCAATCCGGAGACTCCTGTTTTCCTTGTGAGAACTTTCATCGGGAGGAGAGGTACAATAGGTAGCAATGGTTTTAAGTGTAGCTAACTTAACGATTTAGTCCTCAGCAAGTTGACCTTTTTATACGTGTCAGTAGATAACAAATAGTTGCGTAGTAGTTGAAAACACAAATTCTAGAGCCAGACTGTTTGGATTCAAATTCTGGATCTGCCATTTACTTCCTGCATAACCTTTGACAAGTTCTGTGATCTCATTTCAGTTCCCTCGTCTGTAAAATCAGGCAAAATCATAGTGCCTGCCGCATAGCACTGTTTTAAGGACTTAATACATCTAAAGCACTTGCAACAACATCTGGCCACAGTAAGTATTCTGTAAATGTTTGCTACTGACAGAAATGATAATTTTGCTTAGCAACCTTTGGAGAAGTAGGAGGGAGGGAGATGCTGGCATTGGTGGTAACTTCTTATCTCAGTGGTTACAATATTTTCATGAAGTCCCTCCTGAGGACAAAGACAACCGACAGAGCTCATTCTCTAGGGTCAGACAGACCAGAACTGGAAAACTGACCTATTGTGCATGATTTTGCTCAAGTTATTTCACTCCAAATTCTCAGGTGACTCCATCATAAAAAGGGAATAGCAGTATCTACCTCATAAAACTGTTTTGAGGATGAAATGGGATCCTGAATATAAAATGGTTACCTCTCTACTGGACTTGAAGAGATATTTTAGAGGGCTCAACCTTAGAGTTAACTGAATTTGAAGCTCATATCTTGACCACTGCCCTGCACTGTCTCTAAGGGGCAAAGAAACCACTCAGAAAAATTGTCAAAGTCTTCTACCACCAAACCCCCATTCTTGAACCTTATTACCTCATTATATCCGTCTCCCAGTGCTGGACTGGTTCTCACCCAGGGCTCTTAGTGAGTGTCCTCCTGATGTCTTGTGAACATACACTGACACTTGCCACCATCCTTGACCTTGTCTTTCACATCTAACACTGTGCCTCCCTCCGACTCCAGGTTTCAATCTTATTCCCTCTCCTTTTCCTGTATGACTTCATTCATTCATTTATTGATCAAACACCTATGGTATGCTAAACACAAGGAAGCTCAAGGCCCAGCCCTCCTGGAGAAGATACACATTAAACAAGCCATGATGGTGGATGGTAGTATAGGGAGGGGACTGGTTCAGGACACAGGCTGTGGAATTAGATCAACCTGGATTTGAGCCCCAGTCCTCTGGCTTCTTAGCTGTGTGTTGAACAAATCAGATAATTGCTCTAAGCTTCAATTCCTACTTTTGGGAAATGTGAATACCAAAGTCCACTTGTAACTGGAAGAATAACCCTCTGGTATCACCATCCACCCCCTATCTGCCTCTGAGAATTTGCTGACCAAGAAAGGAAAATAAAGCTTACCAGTTACCCTTTGCCTATAGAGACTGATGGGAGAGGATAACTGACTTTAAAATGTGATCAGTTAAAAAGGGGAAAAAAATTATGTTTTCAAAGCTTTGGCCAATTTTTCTGTAATAAAAGGTCACCACCACATCTCTGTTTTCGGAAAACACAAAGCAGTGAGTCCCACTGCAGAATGAACTGTGCCTTGCATCCTAATGTAAAGCTCTGTGTTCACAGTGAGCAGGGACCTTTACATACCATGTTGTGGTTAAGACAACGTTTTTCTTCTTAAAATGTGCTTAAAAGGTGGTCAGTCTAAAAAGCACATTTTTCCCCTTAGAGTACTAGTGTGTATGTGTGTGGGTGTGTGTGTATGTGCATGAGTGAGAGACAGACACACAGAGAATGAGCTAACTTAATCCAATAATCGCACATCTGGAAGCTAGATTGAATAAGGAGGCACACCTTCACCTCACACTGGTAGAGGACCCTCAGAAGGGATCAGTACTTGGAGTGACCAAGCTCACGTGACCATATAATTTATTAGCCAAATCAGGACCCTTTTGAAAGTAATGGATTTGCTATTAAGGATTATGTTGGGATAATAGGTGTAAACTGAAGCTGTCTGGATGTAAACTGGAACATAAAATCTGGACCATAAAACCGCTGCCGACGTTCCCCGACTATTCTGCTCCAGCCCGCCCTTGCTGACTATGGCCTCACTCTAGGCTGCAAACCCAGGCTTTTGACAATGTGCTCCTCTGCGTCATTATGTCCTATGAACTCTCCCACTGGGGCTAGGGGGAGACTAGAATCCTAGGAAGAGTAAAATCAGTTAGTATGGGACAGGTTTTCCTACATGCATGCAGGTGCTTGCACTATGAAAAATCAGCCACATGCTTTCTCTGAAAAGCCTAGATCGTATCTGCTGGCCTTGATGCTTCTGGGCTACACAGGTGGTTTCCTCCTGCTCTACATCTCTGAGGTCCCCTTTTCCTTCATTTTGTGACTATAGATATTATTCCCCAATATGACAACATCTCTATTAATGAAGGGACTGCCCCCCCCCACATTATGCTGTTTTGAGTCAAAACCTTATAACCAGAGGTATAAATAACATTGTGCTTAGAGGTGTGTTTGAGGACATCAAATACAGAAAGTTACAATGTGTCAAATCATTAAATGCAAATGAAAACAATGTCAAGTATCCCAGAACATAATGTATGTGATTGCAAGCCAGAGGGCATATGGAACAGATGGCAGAGATTAGATTAACATCAGGAGAGAAGGCACACAAGGTTCTGAGGTAGGATAAATGCCAAGAGGCACACCTCTGTGAGGGCAGGACGGGTATCACAAAGGGAAGAAGCGAATAATGCAGGGATATCAGGTCAACTTCAGTCAGATTCAGTAAGAACCAGACACTTCACAATGTTCTTCCGTGGGCTGGAGATCTTGGAGGTGGAGTCGGAAAGGGAAAGAGTGTGGAAAGTGGCTGACCCAGACAGCCTTAAGGTTCTCCTCAGCTTGGCTGAACTTGAGACAGGCTTTGCCCAGACTATATGCCTCTGACCTCCCTTTTCTTACAGCACTTACTTTAGAAAACACACAATTGTAGATTGTTTCTCTGACCTTTTGAGATGTAAATCTTCTCCCAGACTCTTGCCCCTTTAACAACCCAAGAATAACTTCCTCAAGGACCCTGGAGCCATCCTTTGAAATGTAATCTTCAAGGAAGATTGAACCTCTGTCTCCCAGTCTCCTGTGAGAGGGTAGGAGACTAACTTTGACATTCACCAATTAGGAAACACGGGTGACCACAGATAATCACCTTGACCAGTCTCCCCACCATGTCCTCTAATACTTTTCCACTAATTCACCCCAACGTTTAAAAATCCTCCTGCCTTTTATTTCAGTAGAGTTCAGTCTTTCCACCCTTTTGCCACAGTCTTGAACAAAGTCTTCCCTGCCATTTTTACCAAGTGTCCAGGGCAATTTTTCTTCTCTGGGTTCTTACTGTACAGCATCTCTGCTTGGACAACTGAAAACACCATAAACTCTAAATTAAACTTTCTTGACTAGGACAACAGTGATCTCACAACTTCCAAAGAGCCTCCTCCTACTTCACTCTCCAAAAACAATCTCTTCACCAGTTCGCAAAAGAAAACAGAATTTTTCTAACAAGAGATCAACCTCTCCTACAGTCAGAGATAGAAGTCTGGTTGAGGTAATTCTTCAGTGTGAAGGTATTTCAGTTGTAATCGGCCAATCAACAGGTATAAATGGGTCATTATGAGAGTCTTTCCTGTTTGGGATTGAGGAGCAGGAAGTTTGAGAAGAATAGAATGACGAGGGGAGTGAGGGGGAGCAGTGCAGAGAAGAAAGGCAGGAAAATGAGGGCAAAGAAATTTCACAGGATTTACAGCTTTGCCTAGAGTCTCCCTCATCTACCTCCAACTAGGTTAGGATAAAAAGAAGTTGGGGGCTGAGGTATTTTTGTCATGCAGCTGCAAACACAGGCCGCCACACTTGGCTTGATTAATGATGATGTTCAGGGTTTGTTTTATTAAACACTTCTGACTCCTTGTAAAGTAGCTTACATTTTAGAATATCACTGTACTTGAAATCCGACGTTGTTTCCCCGCTTTTCTTTCTAGGGCATGCGTCAAATGTGTGTGTGTGTGAGCGTGTGCGTGCACACACATGCATACACCCTAGCCTCAGGCAAGGCAAAAATTACCAATCCCCCTCCATTCCATATATTGCTATTTTGAAAAAACAACACAACCCTCAGTAACAAGAATTTTAGAAATAAACCACAAATATGTATTTTAAAGTCATTAATAGAACTTTTAGGAAAAATATTGTAACACAACTATATATTGATAACAAAAAAAACAAATAGATTTTACTAAATAACCTACAACCAACAAAATAATTGAGCTAACGATAATTACAATTAAAAATCAAGAAGACTAGCAATTTTTACTTTGCATAGGTATAGTTGCTAATAAAATAAGTAAAAATGGAAATTTGAAATTTCATGCCATTCACCAACCAATAAAGCTCACAAAATTCTTCTGTGTGTTTGGATTTTTTCTCATACCTCTTGAACTGGGATATCCCTTAGGAAATAGAGAATTTGAGACCAAGAGGAATTGTGTGTTATACCTAGTGGTATAAATGACTGCTAAAAATGTCTACATTTCCATGTAAATATTTGAGCCCAAAGGTATAAGCTTAAATTCTAGGCCTAAAAAAATAAGCTTGCCAAGATTTCTCTATCCTTTTTTTAATCAGGTTTCAAACTCCTCTGTAATTCAGAAACTCTTTAGAAGAGGTTTTAACTAAAGTTGCCATTGTATGTGATGCAGGATTTATGAGCTTAGATGAAGTAAATATATTTATTTCCTATTTATTTAAGATATTTAGCAAAGGCTTGAAACCTGCTTCCCCTAGGAACATTCCAAAGAGTTCTTTCATTTTCTCATAATGAAGAGCACAACTGACATATAATTTTTTTCTAGGAAGTTTAAGAATTTAATCTTAAAGCTTGAGGAGAAGATTTATTTTGGGAGAATTTATGTTAAAGTATTTTACATATTTAGTGTTCAACATACTTTTACATCAAAGGGTCAATAAGTTGTTTGAAAACTACTTACATAAAATACTGCTTACAGATCCTTAACTACCTGATGGACAGCCCCAGGCAAGGCAGTGGTAAGTGCTTGGAGCCCACAAAAGATCAATCAGAAATGTGAAAACAAAGCCAAAAAGAGAAATTGTAAGGAATACAGAAATTAGTATTCACTTTACAGAGAATTGTTGAATAACGCCTCCCTATTTTGATTAAGACAAGTTCATGTGAATAGGCTTTGATTTCACATGTCTAATTATACATGACAGAATCAAGTTTATTTCTGGTAATGAAATTAAGAGCTTGCGACAACTCCTCTTTTGTCCCACCCATGTGCTCAGGCAGATAGCAAACTCTATTGTTAGAACTCGCTTTCTCTAAGACTGAGATTTCCTGAATGTGGCGCAGAGTAGGTGTTCAATAAACATTTACTGAATTAAAATTAATGACACTAAGCATATGCCAGACAGGAAGTCAACAATGTTGTTCTTCACTTCCCATCCCAGACATGATATTACATATTTCACTAACAGAAAATGACTTCAGAAAAGGGAAGTGGTCAAGTGCATCTACTCTTTAAACTAGTAAAGCAATGGGTGGCTAGTATTTTAAATTCTTTTAAATCTAACTCACTGGGACTTTAGTCCCAAGACATAATTAACAAGACCTATTAAAAACTGCAGAATTCAACACCTTATGTTTATATTTTCTAAAGAAAATTCTGGGCCATTAAGGAGGGAAAGAAGCATGTCCTTTACATATTTATATAGCTTAACGTTCCATTTCAAGGCCTGTATTAACAGTTCATTTAGTCAGAGGAGATTAATATACTGGTATTTTTACTAAAATATCCTAAGACCATCAACTTCAGATCATGTGTAAGTGGAAAACTAAATGGAAGCCGGGGGCATAAAATCAGCATGGCTCCTTTATGAAACCAGGTTTGTTTGGATGGTTTTGCTTTTTCCTGTGAGAGATCTTCTCTGGAAAAGAGAGGGGAAATAGGAAAAGGAAAGGTCATAATCTAATTCTTTTAGATAGTTTGGAAATAAGAGCACCCAATAGAGAAAGATATGAAAGCGAAGAGGGAAAAAGGATATTGAGGAGGACACCCAGGAGGATGTCTTACTCTGGTCTGCTATAGCAAGAAGATAATACCCTGGCTGGCCTAAGCAACAAATACTTCTCATACGTCTAGAGGCAAATCTGGCATCTGGTAAGAGCTTGCTTCCCTGTTTGTAGACAGCTGACTTCTCACTGTATCCTCACATGGCTGAGACAGGTCCTCTCTCTCCTGTCTCTTATAATATCAGCACTGATCCCATTCATCAGGGCCCTGCGCTCATGACCTAATACCTCCCAAAGGCCCCATCTCCTAATACACTCACACTGGGAACTAGGAGCTTCAATATATGAATTGCAGGAGGAAGGGCCGAAGGACACAAGCACTCAGTGGTTAGCAGAAACTGCCTCCCACTTTAAGTCAGGAAGCTTAGGTGACTGGGGAAGGTCTAAGAAGTTATTTTTCTTGCTCAAAGAGTGACCAGCATAACAAAGAACTGGCAAGTATATTAAGAGCTATGAAAGAAACCTCCTCAGAAAGGGGTGAGGCATGACTCATCTCTGGCCCTCAGAGTGTCTCAGATCAGAAGGGAGAAGAACCCTCTCGAGCTTCAGGTTTTAACTGCTGAGTTTCACTGCAACAATGTTATCTTCATGGAAGTGGTTCCAAACCACAGTTTGGGAAGAGAATTTATGGAAAGAATTTCTCACAGTTTAGTACAGGGAGAGAGAATATGCTAGAGATGAAAGTTTGGAGTTCAAGAATTTTTTGTCAACAAAAGACAACAAAGTTAGGTGTGAGTGTGTCACTAACTCTAATTAAACTAAATGGGGGGTTCAGTGTGTCTTGTAATATCTCTTCCCATTTTTCAAAAAATTGTATTTCAAATTTATGTTACATAGAAGGGAAACTTTACATATTTGGTCTTAAATTCTGTCATTTTTAATTATTCGCTTTTATCATTCCTTTTTAAATTTCATTTTCTGACTCTTAAGGAAAGAATCAAAGGAAATGGACATTTTACCACAGTGTAGTTTTTCTACGATACCAAGGCCCAGATTATTCCTACTTGTTGGCATTACAAAAATAACTGTAAATATAAAAGGTGCACCTCTCATGCCATGTTGTAGTCCGTGAAATACCAATCATGCCTTGAACTTTCTGTAAGAATTTGGCGTATAATATCTTTGCATTTTTATATATGAGCAAACTTGCATTATGTTGTTTATTGACTCAGATATAGGTGGATAATGAATGTCTTAAATATACATACGTGGTTTCTCTCAAAATCCTATGTAAGATATATTGGAAATAGGATATATTTATCGTTAAAAAGAGGAGAAATTAGACATGTGAGAAAATTAAAAATAGAGTGCAAAAGAGGAAATGAGTGCTTTACCAAAATATAGTGTTTATAAGAGGATTGAAGTCTTAAAGGTACTTTTTCAAGTTACAAGAGATATAGGTCATATTAACAAGACTTGCTGTTCCAGCACGGAGAGGAAAAACACACATAAGGGTAACTTTCATCTATAAGCCTCTGTAACAGTCACTCATGTGTAATTTATTTGTAATAATTGAGTACTTTTTTCATATTGTGATCTGCATGAGATCTTTTTCCTCAACTGATACCCTAAAATACCCAAGTATTAACTTTACAAAGAGTCCAGAATAGCAAAATACATTTCTTTTCTGATTTCTCTTATCTCATATAAACTTCATAACCACATAAAAGCATAGGCAAGGAAAACCTGTCACACTTTACACTTTTAGAAACTGAGGTTCAGAGAGGTTTAGCAACTTGTTCAAAGTTATATCATTTATAAGTCATAGAGCTAGAACTGAAACTCATGTCTTCAGGTGCCAAATCCTAGTTTTACACAATTGAAAAGGATTCATTTACTAAATGGCCAGATATTTGTTATAAGCTCCGTGCTAATTGTGGCATGTTTGAAGTTACTTAAAAATTTTTTAGGTGACCGAAGATCTAAAGTTTCATTCTTTCTTCAAAGGAAACTAATTCCCATTCTAAGAACAGTTTGATCTCTATGAGAATTGCATACAGAATGAAGTATTAAATTTAAAAACACTCCCCCCCACCAAAAAAAATGAGGGAGGAGAAACCCAGATGGGGCCTGGCTGATGCCCGGAGTTGAGGAGATGGGCTTGTGAGAAAAAAGCAGCTAGAATTCATAGAACAGTTTAGCAGGGAGCACAAGCTGTACAGAGAGAGAACTTGAGTATTCAGCAGAGTCCTGATCACCACATGCTTCTGAGGAAGCTCTCTGAGGCAAGGGAAAGAAACACCCAAAAAGATTAAAAGAAACAGTAGCCAGAGATCACACAGGACTGGGAATAGTGTCTGATTTCAATAGCCAGACTAGAAAACATTGTAATTCTTGAAGCACTGAATAGAGTACAAGGTGTTGCCTCAGTAGTACAGGCTAATGAGTTCTAGATTAAATACCTTTCTGGTCCTGCTTTCCTAATCTTAAAGGCAAGACCCAGAAAGAACAAAACTATTTCCAAGCAATTTAATGGGTCCCAGAATAATATTTATGATAATTAAAAACTCCAGCTCTGAAAAGAGGTAAAATTCACAAGACTTTCATCCAAAAATTACCAGACATTCAAAGAAATAGGAAAATATGATCTATAATAAAAAAGTTAAAACTGACACTGATCCAGAATTGACACAGATATTAGAATAAGCAGATAAACAGTAAATCAGCTATTATTACCTTCATTCCATATGTTCAAGAGGTTAGGGGAAAAAACTGAACATGTTAAATAGAGAAAAAGAAAATATAAAAGCAATCTAAATTGAACACTGAGATAGGAAAACTACAAAGTCTGAGATGAAACAATACACTAGATAGGATTAGTGGTGATTTCCATATTGTAGAAAAAAATATCAGTAATCACAAAGACATATAACTGAAGATACCCAAAATAAAACAGAAAAAAAGGATTAAAAAAATAAACAAATAGAACGTAAGTAACATGTGGGTGTAAAGTATGTGTAATTGGAGTTTCTGAAAGAAAGGAGGGGATGTACTGTATGGTGATTAACATAATATAATTTAAAAAATCATTTAAAAAAAAGAAAGGAGAGAAATTGGGGGATAGAAAAAATATTTATAATATTTATAAGAGCTAATGGACAAAAATCCCCCTGAAGTTGATAAAAATATATATAAACTCACAGATCCAAAAAAGTTCACCAAATTCCAAACACAAAAACATGAGAAAAAAAACTGTACTAAGGAATATTATAAAATATATTCTTCTTATGGAAGGAAAATCTTAAAAATTGCCAGAGAAAAAAGACTCATTAGGTACAAAGGAACAAAGATGAGGATAATGGCAGATTACCCAGAGGAAACAATGCAAGTGAGAAGTAGGGCACAATGCCTTTTCAAGGCTGAAAGATAAAGGCTGTGACCCATAATTCTATACCCAGCAAAAATAGCTTTTACAACTGAAGGTAAAATAAAGACATCTTTAGACATAAAAGTGTTGAAATAATTCATCACCAACAGAGCTTTACCACAAGAAATCTTAAAGGAAGTCCTTTAGACATAAGGAAAATTATACCAATGGAAATATGGGTCTATACAAAGGAACAAGAATCCCAGATGTGGTCTTACGTGAAAAACATGTAAGTTTTTCTGATAATTAAATTCTCGTCAAAAGATAGTAGACTTCTTGTACAAAAATAAAAACGATGAGGTTTGAGGAACATATAACAAATGAAGAGGTAAAATAGATAATAACCATAGCACAGAGACCAAGAAGGAGAAATAGAAGTACATTATCATAAGATTTTAACCTGTACATGAAGCATCATAATATTACTGGAAGGTAGAGCGTTAAAGATGTGTACTGTATACTCTAAAGCATCCACTAAAATAGCAGCAACAACAAAAAAGTTACAGTTAATAAGCCAAATAAGATATGAGGGAGTCATAAAAATTAATCCAAGAGAAGTCAGGAAAAGAAGGAATGAAGAACAGATAGAACAAAGAAAACAGAGCAAGATCAGTGATTTAAACTTAACCATATAAATAACAACATTAAATAAAATAGTCTAAATGCTCTAATTGAAAGGCAGAGATGATGAGATTAAAGACACAAATATTTTCTGCCTATAAGAAATCAACTAAATATTAAGAAACAAATAGGTCAAAATAAAAGGACAGAAAAAGATATACTGTACAAACACTATGCAAAAAAAGGCTGGTGTGAGTATTAATTTCAAACAAGGTTGACTTCAGTGCAAAGAATATTAACAGAGACTTAAAAAGAATATGGACGGGGATATAGAAGTCAGCTCATCAATAGGCTATAACAATCAAGTTATATAAAATATATTATCTGGCCATGTGGAATTGAATTAGAAGTCAACAACAGAACTATCTAGAAACTGCCCAAATATTTGGAAACAAAGTAACATACTTTTAAATAATTCATCCTTCATAGAATATATCAAAAGGGAAAATAAAAATTGTTTTTAAATAAAAATATAACAAACATATGTTGTTATATATTTGTCCAAACTCAGAAAATGTACAAAACTAAGAGTGAACCCTACCGTATACTATGGACTTTGGGTGATTATGATGTGTCAATGTAGGTTTAACCTTGGTGGGAAAGATACCATTCAGGGGAATGTTGATAAGGGGAGAGGCTATGCAAGTGTGGGGGCAGTAAGTATATGGAAATCTCTGTATCTCCCTCTCAATTTGTTATAAACATAAAACTCTGGAGTAAACCTTCCCCCTGCTTGTGCTTGCTCTCGTTCTCTGTCAAATAAATAAATAAAATCTTAAAAAAAAAAAAAGGAAGAAGAGGAATACCCTGAAGATCCATCCACATTATCACAAATGTCAAGATTTCATGCCTTTTTTATGGCTAAAAAATATTGCATTTTTCTATATATATACTGCGTTTTATCTCTTCACCCATCCATGAGAACTTAGGTTATTTTCATATCTCGGCTATTGTAAATAATGCTGCCATAAACATGGGGTACATATATATTTTTGAGTTAGTGTTTTCATTTTCTTCATATAAATACCCAGAAGTGGAACTGCTGGATATGATAGCTCTATTTTTTTAATTTTTTGAGGACCCTCCATACTGTTTTCCAAAATGGCTGTACCAATTTACATTCCCACCAACAGTACACAAGGGTTCCCCTCTTCTCTCTACATCCTCAATATTGTCATGTCTTAGCTTTTTGGTAATAGCCACTCTAACACGTGTGAGGTGGTATCTCATTGTCTTGATGTGCTTTCCCCTGATGATGAGTGATGTTAAGCATCTTTTTAGGTACCTGTTGCCCTTCTGTATGTCTTCTTTGGAAAAATGTCTATTCAGATCCTCTGCTCACTTTTTAATCAGACTGTTTGACGATAGTTAGTAATACTGTATTGCATATCTGAAAGTTGCTAAGAAAATAAATCTTAATGTTCTCATCACAAAAAAAATTGTAACTGTATAGAGGTGAAAGTGAACTGGACTCTTTTAGTGATCACTGCACAACATATAAATATCAGATCATTATGTTGTATATCTGCAACTAATATAACGTTATATGACAATGATATCTCAGTAAGAAAAATTTTCAATTAGAAAAATCAAGTCATACAAAGCATATTTTCTGGCCACAACTGAATTAAATTAGAAGTCAACAATAGAGAGCTATCTAGAAATTGCCCAAATATTTGGGAAAAAATACATTTCTAAATAATTCATGGGTCAAAGAAAATATCAAAAAAGAAAATAAAACTTGTTTTTCACTGAATTTTAAATTAAAATGAAAATATAATCTGTCAAAATTTATGGACTGCTGGGAAACTTATAACACTAAGCACCTATATTATGAAAGAATAAGGATCTCAAATCAATGGCCTCAGCTTCCATCTTAAAGAATTATAAAAAGAAAGGGAAATTAAGACCAAAGCAAGCAGTAGAGAGGAAATAATAAGGATTAGAATTAAAATTGGCCAGAAAATATAAAAACAATAGAAAATATCAACAAAACCAAGAGCTAATTCTTTAAGCAGTTCAGTAAGATTTATAAACTTCTACCCTGGATTATCAGAAACAAATATGAGGGGAAAATTACCCAAAACAAAGTGAGAAAAGTGATATCACTATTGTTTTTATAGATATTAAAAAGGGAAAAACTAAAAATAATAACTTTGTGCCAATAATTTTAACAATGTACATGAAATGGAAAAATCCCTTAAAAAATATAAACTGCCAAACCTCACTCAAGAAAAATTAGATAACCCAATAGCCCATATCTATCAAAGAAATTGAATTTTTAGTGAACAACCTTCCCACAATGAGAACTCTAGGCCTAGATGGTTTCATTTATTAATTCTACAGAAGAATACCAATTCTACCAAAACTCTTTTAGAAAACTGAAGAGGGGAGACTACTTCTCAACTCATTCTATAAGGCCCTGCCCTCAATATCCTGGTAACAAGGCCAGCAAACACATTATAAAAAAGAAAACTATAAAAAACTGTTCTTCATGAACATAGATACAAGAATTCTAAATAAAATTTTAATAAAACAAATCTAACAATATATAAAAATGATAATACAGAATGACCAAGTGGGGTTTATTTTGGGAATTCAGGGTTTAGCATTTGAAAAATCAATGTAATCTGCCATATTAATAAACTAAAAAATGATTTCAATAAATATATAACAAGCATTTAACATATTCATGACAAAATCTTACAGCAATTTAGTAATAGAAGATAACTTCCTACCCCTGATAAAGGATATTTATAGAAAACCTACAACTACCATACTTAACTGTGAGAGACTAAATATTTTCTCCCTAAAATCAGTAGCAAGACGAAGATGTCCCATTTTCACCACTTCTGCTGAACATTTTACTAGAGTTCTGGATAGTTCAGTCGACAAGATAAAGAAATAAAGGCATCCGGGATGAAAGAAATAAGTCAAACTGTTTGCTGACAACATGATCAACTATGTAAAAAACCCTATGGAATCTACAAAGAAGATTCTAGAGCTGAGTAAGTTTAGCCAGGTTACAGAATTCAACATTAATATACAAAAATAAACTGTATTTCTGTATATGAGCAATAAACAATTGGAAACTGATAATGTTTTATACAGCATTTAAAATAGCATCAAAAATTATGAAATACCTTAGGGATACAACTGAGAAAAAAATTTGCAAGACCTATACTCGGAAAATTATCAGACATTATTGCAAGAAGATCTAAATCAATGGAGAGATATATCTTGTTCAAGTGTCAAAACACTTAATATCGTTAAGATGTCAGTTTTCCCCACAGCGATCTTTAGATTCATTGCAATCCTAATTAATACTAAAATCCTAGCAGGAGATTTTGTAGAAATTTACAAGCAGCTTCTAAAATTACTACAGAAATGAAAAGGCCTTAGAATATTCAAAACGACTTTGAAAAAGAAAAGCAAAGTTGGAGAACTAGTATTTCCTGATCTCAACGTTTCTTACAAAGCTACATTAATCAAGACTGTATAGTACTGACTGTTAAGACAAATAGGTGAGTGAAACAGAGTCCAGAAACAGATCCCATATATATGATCAATTGATTTTTGACAAAAATGCAAAGGCAATTCAGTGGGAAAAGACAGTCTTAACAAATTGTGTTGGAAAATTTGGCCATCCATATGCAATATGGACACTTCAATAACAACAAAAAATATGATGAGTGGTGGATATGCATATGAAAGGATGTTCAACATCAGTAGTCATTGTGGAAATGCAAACTAAACCACAATGAAATATCATCACCCACTATTAGAACCGCTAAAATGATTGCTTTCGACCAAGAACTGGTGATATTGTGAACAACATGGAAGACACTGATTTCTCACACACCCCCCAGGAGGAATGTTAAAATAGAACAACCACTTTGAAAAGTAGTTTGACAATTTCTTAGAATGCTAAACATACAGTATGACCCATTCTGCTCTGAATATTTTCCTGAAAGAAATAAAGCATGTGTCTATATAAAGACTTGTAAATAAAATGTCTATAGCAGATCCACACATACATTAATCACAAATTGCCATCAACAGGTGAATAAATAAATCCTGGTGTAACCATGCGGTATAATACTACTAAGTAATGAAAAAGAAATGAACTATAGATACAAACAACAATATGGATACTTCTCAAATAATTATGCTGGAAAAAAAGAAGCCAGATTTAAAGAGTATATATAATTCCATTTATAGAAAGTAATAGAAAAATCCCAACTAATGTATAATGACAGGAAACAAGGTCACCGGTTCCTTCAAACCAGGAGCTAGGGCAAGATGGGGAGGGGCAGAAAGGAGAGATTTTTTAAAAGGAAACAAGGACATAGTTATAACATTATTCTGATAATCTGAGAAAGGAATTTCTTAAATGAAAAAAAAGAAAATCAAGAAATGAGATTTGAAAGTTATTATTATTACAAGTGTGCTTTGACTTGAAAAGTCATGAGTGTTTAGTAGTTTTAAGTCCACCTCTTTGTGTTCTTGATGAATAGATGAGAAAATGGTGGCTTCATTGATCCTGTCTTAAGTTCAGTGAACAATTCTGTCAAACACCTTCTTGTTCCTAAATTTTGGGAAGTGGCAGGGAGTCTTTGTGAATATGAAATTCACTGACTTCACAGTTTGACATAAATAAAAATGCAGAAACATATCTAACAATTAGCAAGAAATGCGGGTAAAGAGGACATGCTTTATCATACCTTTTTCAATTAGCTGTTACAGAACTCTCTCAATCATACTTCTAATTCCAGGGAGAGCAGTTATGAATCCAAAAAATTAATTCTTAGTAAGTGTTTACTATACAGACCTTAGGCCAGTTACATCAGAAGAGCTGATTCCACCGAGCAATTAACCTGTTTAGTCCAGTTGGATATAGAATGTTGAGCAGAATTCACACAGAATCACACACCAGCAGCATCTCTAGTAGTCTTTAAAAGCAAGGGTAACAAATGGTTTGCCAGATCCACACTGCCAAGCGCTCTCCACCGCATAATGCCAAAGGAAAAATTTCTCATCCATCAGCTTGCCTGCCAGCCACCAGTAACAGCCATCTGTCAAGGAAGACTTTTCCTCTTTGGAAAAAAACCAAGGAAAACTCAGATGTAAGCAATCCTCTAAGGAGTTTACACGCTAATCACCTAGTGAAATTAAGCCCCAAATAGTCCCAGGCCACTGCCCGTGAGCTGCGATGCAAGTAGGATGGACTTATAGCTGCCGAGTCAGGAAAAGGTCTATACAAATTACAATGGCAAATTGGCCTAGATTTAGCTGGGCACCAAAGTCTGTTTTTAGACTTCCCCCCCCCAAAAAAAAAAAAACCCATAACGCCACAGATGGAGTTCTCCACGTAGAAACTCTAGGACCTGGCCAGTTTTCAGCCATCCAACTTCAGCCTCCTGGCTTTACAAGGACTCATTTTATTCAATCGGTTCTTCAGCACTGGCGAAAGCATGTTTCTCTGAATAAGGTGATCTCATCTTCACAAAACCAGGACCCCTCCGTGGCCACAGGGACAGATTAAGCTTATTGCCAGTGCTGTAATTAAAGGTGCAGGCACAGGCTGACACCAATTCCCTATACCTGTCGATACAAGAGTTTGCTGCCAGTTAGACTTTCTCCAGTCGGGAATTTTTGTCTTTCAACTTTTGGACTCTCAACCACAATAAGAAATATATTTCATATCATGATCCAGTACACAACACACACAGAGGTGATTTTCTGACTACCTAATAGTAAGTGTGTTATAGGCATCAATCTATCAGAGTAGGACATTAACTAAAGAGACCAAAACATCAGCCGTACATCACCTATTATCATCATACCAGTGCTGGTAGGGTAAATTATAATGAAATGGAAGTTGGTGCAATATTTACTCTTACTACGAGCAATGTGTTTATAGGTTATTTGTTTCTTGTTTCCATTCTACTCTTCCTTCTGTTTGTTCAAATGCTGATCATGACCTACTAAACTGCTGTCGGGATCAACTAATCAATCATGGCTTGCAGTTCAAAAAACCGCTCTCAACAGTGGGTTTTGTTTGTTTTTTTTTTTTTATTGTGGTAAACTACATGTAAAATTTACTCTTAATGTGTACAGTTCAGTGGCATTGAGTGTGCAGCCAGCACCACCATCCATCTCCGAACTTCTTCATTGTCCCAAACTAAAACTCTGTACCCATTAAATACTAACTCCCCACTCCTTTCTCCCCCATCCCCGGGGAACACCATTCTACTTTCTGTCTCTTTGAATTTGACTACTTAGGTAACTGTAGCCCTTTTTTTCCCCAAGATTTTATTTCTTTATTTGACAGAGAGAGAGTGCACAAAGCAGGGGGAACGGCAGGCAGAGCGAGAGAGAGAAGCAGGTTCCCCGCTGAGCAGGGAGCCCAACGTGGGACCCGGACACGATGACCTGAGCCTAACTGACTGAGCCACCTAGGCACCCCCCTGTGGCCCAGTTTTAAGGCATAATGGTTCTATGAAATAGGATGATCAGAATATATGTGCAGTGAGGAAAAGGTGAAACTGGACAAGGAACGAACATATAATAGAACCACCATCAAAATGCAAAGTTCTATCATACTTACATATTGTATAGTTAAATGTCTCATAAAAAGATATTAAAGATCAGTGATACAGAGATATACCAGGATACATGAGATATTTAAAATGTTCTAGAGAATGCGGTCTAAGATAACTGACTATATGCTCTTTCAGGAGAAATGCCCAGCACTAACAGTGTTTAGCCTCCATTTTTCCTTACAGGGCAAGTGCCAAGAGTTTGAACGCAATAAGCAGCAGCATATCCTAGGACAGCTTTCAGCTAAGAAACAGAAGCAGACAGAAAACACAGCTCCTTTCATTTCAACTCCACTGGGTCTCTGTACAACTGACACCAAATTTGCACATATGCCTTATTACCAAATGTGTAAGATGCACTTTTCACTTTTAAACTCATGTGACAGATAATGATATTTTGTGGACAGAGAACAGTATTATAGAGTCCATTTATGATTCTAACAGCATGTGTTTGTTCCCCTTTTTTCTCCTTGTAACAAATTAATATTTTGTTTCTAGTTCAATGTTTAGCAGTGTATTATATATATATTTTTTTACTTTGGGGAAGAATTCACATAATAGGGGTTATCAAGCATTTAGATTCTGTCATCTTTGTCATGAAAGACATTGGTCCTCTCTTGGGAACATGTTTTGGTATGTGTGATGAGAGGCCCTTGAACTGAGGCAAAGGATAGAGCCCTCCAAAGGCCCAGAACCAAAGCTCTGTTGGGGTAGGACCCCTGTCTGAGGCTTATCAGACCTCTATGAGGCAAACAATCAAAAAATATATTTCTATCTCCATTTGAATGGTGAAAAATTAAAAATCCAGAAGCTAGAGTGATTCACCCAAGTGTTGGACTCTGAACAAAAGCAGAGGTTTGGGGGTTCTAGAACAGTTCTCTTTTCCTCTGGAAAAGAATCTTTCTATTCCTTCCAGATTAGGGTTGCATAAAACCAAGGAAATTACATTGATCACAAATAAAGACTATCATTTGGAATGGTAAACAAGTAATGGATATTTTTATATAAATGATAACTGAGAAGACATAGAATTAATTTCAGTGGCACTTAGGAAGCAAAATGTACTTGGGCACCTGGGTGGCTCAGTCAGTTGGGCATCTGCCTTCAGCTCTGGTCATGACCCCAAAGTGTGAGGATCGAGCCCCACCTTGGGCTCCCTGCTCAGTGGGGAGTGAGTCTACTTCTCCCTCTGCCCCTTCCTTTGCCCCTCCCCCTGCTTGTGCTCTCTCTCAAATAAATAAAATATTTTAAAAAAGAAGCAAGGTGTACTTGAATTAATAAAATTAGTGATCAGATATAATTAACCATCATCATGAATAATACATCGGCTATTCTGTGTGCCAGATATAATGTTGGTCATCTATACCTCTGATGTCTTTGTCCATCTTCACTACAACCCTAAGAAGTTGGTAATATTCTTGGCCAGGTACTCTGTATTCAAATTTAAAATCTGCTGAAGAAAGATTCTGCATAATTGAAACCTTGCTTTCAGAAGATAAATTTGACAGATTTATGCAATTTATATTTATTAGGAGGAAGCTGCAGGTGAGAACCTTTGATTCAATAACTGAAATCAGGAAAACATGAGAGGGCTTTATCTAAACATACTGAATTAGTGGTAACAGTCAAGACTGGGGGAGAAATTCATCAAGCACTTGGAAGCATGGAGCAAATATTCAGGAACTTGATTGGCCTGAGAAATGAGGTGGGAAGACATTTGCTACAAAGGTGCAGTCTATGACATTTTAAGAATACAGAAGGCATGAACAATGATAAAGATTCAGAAGGCAGAATTTGAGAAAGGGAGGAGAAGGAGAAGCAAAAGAGAAGCAATGTTTAGAGGAAACAGGATAATGCCAGGTAGAGAAAGAAATGGAAGACAGATTCAAGAAGGAGGCTGTGGGGACAGTGTGTCAAATGCTTCAGAAAGGCTACGGAGGACACTTATGGGAGAGTCCTCTGCTGACCCCCAGGAGAACACTTACAAGGTACAGGATCAGAACTAGACTCCACGTGCAGCAAAAAGATAAAACTTAATGAGATGCCATTTATCACCCTCTTACTGTAAGGTAGCAAGAGTCACTGTAGTGAGTCAGTTATGAAGAATGCCTCACAGGAGTCCACTGGGCTGGATATTTTCAGTGACAGAGGCCTGTGTGTGTGTGTGTGTGTTGTTCTATACTGCAAGCAATTACAACTTGAACCTTGAAACTTGAATCCCTTAACAGCAGTTTTTGAACTATTTTTTAAGGATGGATAGCATATGAAATCTAAAAACAAAAACAAGTGAATAAACAACAACAAGACCAAAAAGCCAAATCAGATATGTAAATGCAGAGAACAAACCGATGGTTTCCAAGGGGAGGGGAACATGGGGACAGGCAAAATAGATGAAGGAAAGGGGGAGATACAGGCTTCCAGTTACAGAATAAGTCATGGGAATGAAAGGTACAACATGGGGAATACAGTCAATGGTATTATAATAGCATTGTACGGTGACTGATGGTAGCTACACTTCTGAGCACAGTATAATGTATAAACTTATCAAAGCACTATGTTGTACACTTCAAACTAATGTAACATTGTGTGTCAGTTACACTCAAAAATTTTTTTGAAACTTTTCTTTTTCACAAGTCCAGTGATAGTAATAAAAAAGTTAATTAAAAAAATGGATAGCATGAATAAAATAACTAATATTTTTCTTCCTATGGAATATAGATATGACCAATACTTTTATCTATATCTACCCAGGGATTACAAATGATAAATAAGACAAACAAATTGATAAGAATAAAAATATTAGGGGCGCCTGGGTGGCACAGCGGTTAAGTGTCTGCCTTTGGCTCAGGGCGTGATCCCAGCGTTATGGGATCGAGACCCACATCAGGCTCTTCTGCTATGAGCCTGCTTCTTCCTCTCCCACTCCCCCTGCTTGTGTTCCCTCTCTCGCTGGCTGTCTCTATCTCTGTCAAATAAATAAATAAAATCTTTAAAAAATATATTAAATGGCTGGCAAGACTCACTGGTGAGCATGCCCACTACTTCATGTCTAAGGCCCAAACTTCTGGTAGTTCAGAGTCTGACTAGGGAGCAGCAACCTTGGAGTTATAAGTCTATCATGCAATAGAATTGAAAGTATAAAAGAGAAATCATTAGTGGAAAAGTAATAAAATTAATTGTCCAGTAACACAAAACAATGTCTGATTTCATTCAGATTCTGCAACCAACTTTGTGCCCAGCTTTAAGCAATGATGCTCTGTTTCATCTACATACACCAAATAAGAATTTTCTGTGATTAAAAGCAACAAACTGTGTCAGTTATTATACATATTATGGATAACAAAATTAGTCTAAATCCCTTACTCATGTTACATCAGTCACCTCTATACTGGCATAAATACTTGAATAGAACATTAACAATTATTTTTTTCTAAGATTTTACTCAATTTTCTAATGCATAACTATCATTCATTGACTTATTTAAATTAATATTTTTATTAATTTTTAAAATATGAAGCATAACTTCTTCCTTTTTGGCTAGCTAAATGAGTTCACAAGAGATTTGCTATTAGAAACCACAGATATAATGAAGAGAACGTACTCCAGAATAATGAGAAAAACTATAGCTAAGATTTATTTATCACTCCCTAAATGCCAAGTGTAATATTATGCATCCTACATATATTAACTCTTTCAATACTTATAATAAGCCTACAAGAAAAGTATTATTATTAAACACATTATTATTCACTCAGTAAACTTGAGGAAGATAGTACTGAATTCAGTGAATTTGTTCCAAGTTTCCTACTCAAAATACTCAACATCTTCAAATGACAGTGTGAAGGCTTCTGAAACCTGGAGTACCAGTGCACAGTTTTCCACCCAAGTCAAGACTAGAATATAATAGCCTTGCATACTTTAAATTTAAAAACATGTAGCTTCTATTTCTCTTTCATGAGCTTTCAATAATTTAACAAGCAACTGACACAAATGTTCCATTCACTGTTAATGTTGCTAACATATAAGATATTATGTCCATCTTCAAAAACATTCATCACGAATTCCAAACATTTACAAGCATATCTGTCAAGAATTTGCTATAAACAAAGCCATATGGTTTATGCTGCCCCCTTCTCACCATCTCAAATTCAGAGAGACCTGAATTAGCTCAGTAGCACACTCTCCTTGGTCTTTAAGAGAGAAAGACAAGAACAGCACCTCAACTACTTTTTAAAATTACTGAAGTAGAGTTGACATGCAGTGTTATATTAGTTTCAGGTGTACAATATAGTGATTTGACAGTTCTATACATTCTGCAATGCTTACCATGACGAGTGTATTTACCATCTGTCACGATACAAAGTTATTACAGTGTAATTAACTATACTCCCTAGTAATGCCTTTCATCCCCTTTTTCATTATTTTGTAACTGGAAGTTTGTCCCTCTAAATCCTCTTCACCTTTTTTACACATCCCCCTACTCCCCACTCCCAACAACCATCAATTTGTTCTTTGTATTTATGAGTCTGTTTCTGGGGGTTTTTTGTTCATTTGTTTTGCTTTTCTAGATTCCACATATAAGTGAAATCATATGGTATCTGTCTTCTCTTTCTGACTTATTTCACTTAGCCTAATATCTTCTAGTTTCACCCATGTTGTCATGAATAGCAAGGTTTCATTATTTTTTTATGGCTGAGTTATGTTCCTCTGTGTGTGTGTCTGTTGATGGATGCATTGTCTGTTGATGGATACTTAGGTTGCTTCCATATCTTCACTATTGTAAATAATGCTGCAGTAAACATAGGGGTGCACTTATCTTTTTTAATTAGGGTTTTTGTTTCTTTGGGTGAATATCCAGTTATGGGATTACTGGATAGTATGATTTTTTTATTTTTAATTTTTTGAGGAACCTCCATACTATTTTCCAAAGTCTTCACCAATTTACATTCCCACCAACACTGCACGAGGGTTCTCTTTTCTCCATATCCTTGACAACACTTGTTATTTCTTGTCCTCTTGATACTAGCCATTCTGACTAGTGTGAGGTGATATTTTATTGTGGTTTTGATTTGCATTTCCCTGAAGGTAAGTATTGACGAGCTTATTTTCATGTATTTGTTGGCCATCTATATGTCTTCTTTGGAAAAATGTCTAGTCAAGTCTTCTGCCCATCTTCTAATCAAATTATTCATTTTTTTGACATTGAGCTGTAGGAGTTCTTTATATATTTTGGATATTAACCCCTTGTTGGATACGTTATTTGCAAATCTCTTCACCCACTCGTTAAGTTGCTTTTTCATTTTATCGATGGTTTCCTTTACTATAAAAGCTTTTTAGTTTGATGTAGTCCCATTAGTTCGTGTTTTTGTTTCCCTTGCCTGATGAGACATATCCAGAAAAATGTTGCTAAGGCTAATGTCCTATGTTTGGGGGTTCACATTTAGGTTTTTAATCAAATTGGAGTTTATTTTTGTGTATAGTGAAAGAAAGTGGTCCGGTTTCATTCTTTCACATGCAGCTTTCCAGTTTTCGGAACACTATTTATTGAAGAGAGTGTCTTCCCCATGGTATATTTTTGCCTCCTTTGTTTTAGACTAATAACCATCATAAGCATGGATTTCTGGGCTATTTTGTTTCATTATCTGTGGGTTTATTTTTGTGCCAATACTACACTGCTTTGATTACTGTAGCTTTGTACTATCACTTGAAATCTGGATTGTGATACCTCCAGCTTTGTTCTTCCTCAAGACTATTTTAGGGGGCACCTGGGTGGCTCAGATGGTTAAGTGACTACCTTTGGCTCTGGTTGTGATCTCAGAGCCCACATGGGGCTCCTTGCTCAGTGGAGAGGCTGCTTCTCCCTCTGCCTGCCACTCCCCCTGCTTGTGCTTGCTCTTGCCCCCATCCCATGTCAAATAAATAAATTAAATAAATAAATAAATAAAATCTTAAAAAAAAAAAAAGACTCTGGCTATTCAGGGTCTTTTGTAGTTCCAAATAAATTTTAAGATTATTTATTCTAGTTCTGTGAAAAATATTGGTATTTTTTTATAATAATTTTTTTTATTATATTATGTTAGTCACTATACAGTACATCCCTGGTTTTTTGATGTAAAGTTCGATGATTCATTAGTTGCACATAACACCCAGTGCACCATGCAATACGTGCCCTCCTTACTACCCATCACCGGTCTATCCCAATCCCCCACCCCTCTCCCCTCTGAAGCCCAGAGTTTGTTTCCCAGAGTCCATAGTCTCTCATGCTTCATTCTCCCTTCTGATTATCCCCCCTTTCTTTATCCGTATTTTGATAATGATTACTCTGAATTTCTAGATTGCTTTGGGAAGTATGAATATTTTAACAATATCAGTTCTTTTTTTTTTTAAGATTTTTATTTATTTATTTGACAGAGATAGAGACAGCCAGCGAGAGAGGGAGCACAAGCAGGGAGAGTGGGAGAGGAAGAAGCAGGCTCCCAACCGAGGAGCCCGATGTGGGACTGGATCCTGGAACACCGGGATCACTCCCTGAGCCGAAGGCAGACGCTTAAGGACTGCACTACCCAGGCACCCCACAATATCAGTTCTTTTAACCTATGAGTATATTTAATCTTTTCATTTGTGTTTTCTTCAAATTCTTTCATCAATGTCTTAAAGTTTCATACTATAGGTCTCTCACCTCCTCTGTTAAATTTATTCCTAGGTATTTTATTGTTTTTGATGTAAGTGTAAATAGGATCATTTTCTTAATTTCTCTTTCTGCTACTTCATTATTAGTGTACAGAAATAACATGGGGTGCCTGGGTGGCACAGCGGTTAAGCGACTGCCTTCGGCTCAGGGCGTGATCCTGGTGTTGTGGGATCGAGCCCCACATCGGGCTCCTCCACTGTGAGCCTGCTTCTTCCTCTCCCACTCCTCCTGCTTGTGTTCCCACTCTCGCTGGCTGTCTCTATCTCTGTCAAATAAATAAATAAAATCTTTAAAAAAAAAAAGAAATAACAGATTTTTGTATATTAGTTTTATATCCTGCAACTTTACTGAAATCATTTATTATTTCTTAAGTTTTTGGTGGTGTTTTTAGAGTTTTCTATATATATTATCATGCCATCTGCAAATAGTTCCTACTTGTAAATGTGCTAATGCCATCCAGGAAATGGATTAGGTCAAGTTTGGGGTCAGGGACTGCATTTTATATTGCAATGATCTGAGTGCCATTTATAGAATATATTTGGGCCAAGATTGTTTAGCCAAGTTAAGTTACTATGAGACAAGCTTCTACAATAAGTGCCCCATAGAATTATTATTCCTGGCAGTACTTTAAAAATTAATAAACTCTAATATCTTTGAAGCACTTCCTAGGTTCCATTCTTCTAAATGTTTTATACCTATTATCTCATTTAAACCTACAGTAACCCTTCACATCTATATCTATATCTATTATTATTCCTACTTTTAAAAAAAAAAGAGTTGTATTTATTTATTTATTTATTTAGAAAGTGTGCATGAGTGGGAGGAGGGGCAAAGGGAGAGGGAGAAACAAAATCTCAAGTGGACTCCACACTGAGCACAGAGCCCAATGCAGGGCTCCATCCCATGACCTTGAGATCATGACCTAAGCCAAAATCGAAAGTCAGAACTTAACCAACTGAGCCACGCAGGTGCCCCATTATTCTTACTTTTCAAATGAGGAAATTGAGACACATAGAAATTAAGTAACTTACCTAAGATCATACAGTTCATATTTGGAAGAACCAAGGCCCAAATTAAGAAAATTTCAAAATTCCAATGGTATTTAGAAAGTTACCTATACCAATCCTATTTCTATAATACTTACTTGACCTTGTAAACCAGAGAGTATAGTAGGACAAACTTGATTATGCACTTTCACATATGACAAATTAAGCATAAAAGCAAAATTAGCATTATAGCATGAATGCTAACATTACTCCTTGCACAAAATAATTCTTTTTTTATCTATCCATAAAAGGGTATATATCCTGAATTTATAGGTGATAACACATACTATGACCAAAAGTTTATTTTAAAGATGATTTAGTAATTATTTTAAAATAGTGTCTAAAGAAATAAAATGGATAAAGGCAACATTCTTTATAATATATAGCATTCGGCCACAATATTTAGCCACTAAATAGTCATTTGTTAAAGCACACCAGCAGTTGGCATTTCTAAGGATTACTACTTTATAGCAACGAAGACCTATAGCGCTATACCAGCTCTAGAAGGGATTCTGTCCCCTCCCTCATTCATGGTTGTGTGTGGAAACATCTAATTTTGATTCAAAAGCTCAAACTTCAATGAATATTAAGATTGCATATTGCAAGATTTAGAATATATTTATTGCTTTTTTAAAATGCTCTACAGTGCATTTTTATTTTTGCCAATGCTTTTTTAAAGTTTATTGCTCAAATGTTAAACACTGTTTAATATGTTATATTGTGATAGAGATTATTATGGCAACTTCATGACCATGTTACATAATTCTTTTCTGCAGGATATATCCATCAAGATGCCCTAGGCAAAACTTTTTTAATTTCCAGAATGAATATATAGCTGCAGAAGTAAGAAACCATATTCACTGGAATGTGGAAATAGCAACTTATTTAATTTTACCTCTTAAAAGTACAGAAATGCTAATAAGCAGAACTCATTAATATGTTTTTAATAGGGCAATAATCTACTTATAGACCCTAAATATGGGATGGGATTTTACCCTAAATTGCTGATGGTTTCATCTTGGTGGAGTTAACAAAATAATATATTAAATTATTTGCTATTATGTTACTCAGAAATACACAGCACTAAAACAAGCATCCTTAAGATATACTCCCTACAATCAAAACACATGGAGAAGAAGAAAGAAGGGAACTGCAAACTATTAACATTGGTTACTTGGGTGTGAGGCACAGAGAGGGTGAAGAAGACAGCTGGTTTCCCCCACATTATGTTGTGTTTTTGGAGGGAACATGTATGGTTTTTATTGTTCCATTTTATACTTTTTTGTGTAAATATATACTGATTAGAAAATCGTACATAATTATATATGTGTGCATTGCCTATTTCATAGGGAATGGTAACCCCATGCAAAAACCTTAAAAGATGATTAGGATTTAGATAACCTGAAGAGTAAAGCAATGTGAGAAGGCATGGAGGTACAAAAGAGAGAAAAGGACATGTTGTTTAGCCCATAATTAAGAGTGGATCAATACTTAAAAAACCTATTAAGTTTAAGCAGAAAAGCTTAAATTTCCAGAATGAAAGCAACATTGAAATACTGTTGATCTGGAAGGAGTAATGCTGGATTGGTTCTAGGAAGGAAAGACTGGAATCAATCAGTGTTTTTCATGACAGCCTCACATCCCTACAGTATGCCTGTAGCACAATACGCAATCAGTAAATGTATACCCAATGAAGGCATAAATGAATGAACTATGATATCAAGATGGAAAGTCTGGTAAAGACATCTAGAAACGGTGGTTACAGGAAATTGATGAATCAGACACTCGAGTTTGCAAGCATGGGTGCACAAGACCACACCTATAGAAAGGCAGAGAGCACAGGGTTCAGTGAGCAACTCCAAAGTCAGGCTTCCTGTTTATCATATTGGAGCCTGATACATACATGTTAGCTAATATTGGGCAAGTTATTTAACCACTGTGAGCTTCAGTTTTCTCGTATCTAAAATACTGATAATGATAGGAGCCTCCTTATCTTTAAAATGGCATTAGAATAGTACTTATAAGATCAGCTGGAATTTAAAAAAGTACTTATCAAACTGTCTTACACATAGTAAGCATCAATAAACATCAGTTACTATTCTTGACATTTTTCCCTTTTTCAAAGGGCTATATTCAAGTGAAGGTTGTTCTTTCAGCTGCACTTCAGGTATAGTTGATTGGGTCTCAGAGCATTTGTCGTAATAAAACTATGCCTTTTTTTTTTTTTTAAAGCAGCACATGCACTGACATGCACACATTATTATCTAACCTATGAAACTAGCAAGAATTGTAACAAGAACATTTTTTAATTAAAAAAAAAAGCATTACTCCTACAAGATTTCAACTGATAGTATTACTGGATTTTCTTTGTATTTTTACATCTTAGTTTTTTACACTAAGAGAAACCTAACTTTTACCTGTGGTTGAGTGAGGGAAGCCTGTTGAGCGTTAAGTGTGTGAACCTACTTCACCTACTGTCATCAGCACAAAGCACCAAGCTCTTCCCAGCCTTGACAGCCACCCTGCCACGGAAAGGCAAATTGCAATACTTCTAAGCACAGGTGACTTAAGTTTGATAAGTTCCAACATTTCCAGGTGGTAATTTCCATACAATTTCCCATTCCCACCGTGTTCTCTGTACACATAATGGGCCAACCCCTGCCCCACATCTGCAAGGGAGTCATAGGGAATGTCAGGGTACTCCTGGGAGCCACATTTCCTCGATCACCTTTCCCATCTGATCAAAGATTTCCCTTCTATAAAAAATACATATAGATTACCTATTCCTAGTCTCTCTTTTCAAGTTTTTGCAAATATTGGTAAATGAACATTTAATATTTTTCCTTAAAAGAGCCCTGCCTACCATTTTAAGAATTCTGCCTCTGATTTTCAGTGTATCAAACTTAAACCTAACTTCCTAAAATGAGTTCTGCTTTTTCTCTAATGGGGAAAAAAAGTGTTTTAAAGGAGACATCGCCATTATTTTGAATTTCTCTTTTTTAAGATATATAACTTTAGATCATGACTCCTGTGTTTTTAAAATTTTTAAGTATTTTTAAGATTAAATGTAGCCTCGGATAAAATTATGATTAGGAAGATAGTGCTTGCAATCAAAAACAGATTAGAGTTATTGTTTCACATAATATGATTCCTATTATTTTAAGGTGACTGTTCTAATAACACATAATATTAGTAAAGTTTAAATAATATGACAGAAATAGCCAGTTATCTCCCTTGTATTCCCTTCCTCATTCCAGTGTTGTTGCTGGAAAGTTGAAAGTTTTCTCTGACTAGACGGTACATTTCCCAACTTCCCTTGTGTCTCAGCGGGGTAGGTGACTAAATTGTAGTTAGTGGAATCCGGGCAGAAATGAGGTTTGCTACTTCCAGTCCTAGGGCATTACAATCTCCTGTACAATCCTCAATGATCTTTCTCTCTTCCACCATCAGCCAGCTGGAAGTATCTAAGTTGACCTTGTAAACCAGGTACTGCAGAAGACAGAGTTTACTCAGCCTGAGTTTCTGAAAGACTGGGTGAGAATTAAGACCAATCTACCACTATTCCTGCCACTGGAAGGAAAGGGGGTGGATAAACTTTTAGTGTATCAGCCTATTGAGATTTGGTAGTTAATTTTTTATAGCAGCTACAGTAACCCTAACTAGTCCATGTATTCAAATGACTACACAGTAAAGGAAAACTATATTAATGCTATATAAGTAAAAATAAACATTTCTCTCAAAAGGAGATTTCTAAATGGTAATGTCAACAGATTTACACACAATTACTATAAATAGCACATAATGGAAATTATTATTATAATTTGTCTAACATGTATTGATTGCTTATGATATGCGGCTCTACATACATTACCACATTTAATTCTGAAAAACCCTACCACTGAAAAACATAAAGCATAGAGAGGTTAAGCGACTTGCCAAAGATTATGTTGGTATTAGTTGATAAGAGAGGGGATTTAAAACACTCGTCAAGTGGAAAATAATCATGTGGTCAGTGAACAAGGAGAATATTAAGAAACCCAGACCAAGGGGCGCCTGGGTGGCACAGCGGTTAAGCGTCTGCCTTCGGCTCAGGGCGTGATCCCGGCGTTCTGGGATCGAGTCCCACATCAGGCTCCTCCGCTAGGAGCCTGCTTCTTCCTCTCCCATTCCCCCTGCTTGTGTTCCCTCTCTCGCTGGCTGTCTCTATCTCTGTCAAATAAATAAATAAAATCTTTAAAAAAAAAAAAAAAAAAAAAAAGAAACCCAGACCAAAAGAATAAAGCAAATTTGTAAGCTCACTGTTCATTCAATTAGGAAGTTTTAATGTACAGGGCATGACGGTATTCAAGGACTGTGGGAAATAAGAATATGTAAAGGACATGAACCATGACATGAAGCATATTAAAAACTAGTTGGGGACATAAACCATGTACAAAAATAACGGCAATAAAATATAGTATATAGTAAATGTCATAATCATACTGCAGAATATTATGAGTTCAGATGAGAAAGGTCATTTTTAGCAAAGAGTCAGAAAATAGCACTTAATCTGGCCCTTCATGAATAGGTAGAATTCAGTAAGTAGAGTAAGGAAAAAAAAAAACTTTCAAGTGGACAAATATATGGCATGATGGAAAACAGGAAATGAAGCTAGAAAGACAAGTTGGGATCAGTTTGTAGCGGACCTTGAATATCAAGCTAAGTTTTTACTTTATTAAGCATGTAACAGAAACTATTAATAAAGTTCTACAGTAGCTAAATAGATCTAATGATCCAGTATGGACTGAACTAGAGGATTAGAATCCGAAGGGCCTCATCTTTTTCTCCCGACGTTAGTATGATGGCTATTTTGTCTTATGTTTTATCTTTCTTTTACATAAATATATACTGAAGACAGTTCAAAAAATTCAGATGAATAAAAACCAAAACATAGCTTATTTGCCACATCTCCTTCCCTAATTTTTCCTAAAAAACATACAGAGAAAAATGTTTTACAAAAATAGCATCAAACAACACATACTGCTATGGACCCTTCCTTTAAAACTTCATTAGCATCCCATCAATTGACTAAACCATAATGTTTTAAACACCCAATTATTAGAAAATTAGTTTTTACTCATTAACTATCATTGAAAACTGTGATAAACAGCAGAGTAATTCCTCTTCTCCACAAAGATGTCCACATCCTAATCTTCAGGACCTGTTAGTATGTTACCTCACATGGCAAAGGGGACTTTGAGACGGGAATATTATCCTGGATTTTCTAGGTTGGCCCAATGTAATCACAAGGGTCCTTTCAAGAGGGAGATAAGGAGGCAGCATCAGAAAAGGCAATATGATAATGGAAACAGAGGAGAAGAGATTGGAAGATGCTATACTGCTGGACTTTAAAGATACAGAATGGGACCACCAGCCAAGGAATGCAGATGGCTTCTAGAAGCTGGGAAATGCAAGGAAACAGACTTTCCCTAGAGCCTCTGAAGGAACAAAACCCTGCCAACACCTTGATTTTAGCCCAGTGAGACCCATTTTAGACTTCTGACCTCCAGAATTACAAGATTATCAATTTGTGCTACTGTAAGTCACTAAATGTATGATTATTTGTTAGAGCAACAATAAGAAAAATAATACATAAGACTTTTGCATTAAGTAATTAATGTGGGAGATAACAGTGTCCTGGGGTGAAGTGGTGGTGGCAGAAATAGAAGAGAAGTAAGTAAGCCTGATTTTTTTTTTTTCTAGGCAGATCTGATAGGATAGGTATTGGATTAGATCTATGAGTTTTGACTCAAACAAGTAGCTAGATAATGAAAATATGTTTTAAGTTGGGAAAGTTGTAGAATAAACAGGTTGGGCAAAGAAGGAGAAAGGGAAAATTCAGTTTTATTTTGTAAGTGTTAAGTTTCTGATGCCTGTTAGATATTCAAGAGAAAATAAGAAGTAGGCAATTGGATATATTCATGTGGGGCTCAGTGCAGAGGCAGGGGGTGGAGATTTAAATTTTTACTTAGGGGGCTCCTGGGTGGTTTAGTCAGCTAAGCCTCTGATTCTTGATTTCAGCTCAGGTCTCGATTTCAGGGTTGTGAGTTCAAGCCCCTCGTTGGGTTCCATATGGGACATGGAGCCTACTCAAAAAATAAAAAAAATAAAAATAAATAAATTTTACTTAGATTTTGGGAGTCATCACTATTTAGGTGGTATTTAAAGCTACAAGCCTAGATAAAATCACTCCTTCCAGCACTAAATATTTATTAAGCAACTGCTTGTCTAAAATCAGGACATGTAGTAGTGAGTAAGACAAAACCGTCCCTACTCTCATGAAGCTTTTATTCCAGTAAAAGGAGACATATAATAAATAAACCACTTGAATAAATAAATATGTAAGTAGGAATAAGTGTTATAATGAAAATAAAGCAAGATGGCGGGGGTCTCGAGACTGTTTTAAATAAAGCAGTTAGAGGAGGTTAAGATGGCGGAGGAGTAGGGGACCCCTTTTTCAGCCGGTCCCCTGAGTTGAGCTGGA
>NC_048232.1:38025501-38034831 GCF_002007445.2 Ailuropoda melanoleuca
GGGTGTTATACGCAACTAATGAAGCATCGAACTTTACATCGGAATCCGGGGATGTACTGTATGGTGATTAACCTAATATAACAAAAAAAATCATTAAAAATAAAAAAAATAAAAATAAAAAAATAAAATAAATAAATAAAGCAGTTAGAAAAGGTCATTCTCGTGAATCGGCAAAATATATTAACATATGGAAGAGCAGAGCATCCTTACAAAACCAGAGACTTCTTTATTGAGAAAGAATTTAAACTGAGACTTGAATGGCAGTAAGCAGCCATACTTACTGTCTTCTCCCATGTGACTGAGCACTTGGAGAACAAACATATCACCTTTTCTTTTTTTGTATGCAGTCTGGCACCAAGGTAGCTATTATTATGGTATATATTATCATGTATGCCTTTGAAAAATTATGAGCAAATAATAAGTATTTACTGTCTACTAGGTTAGGGAGACCAAAAGAAAGAAAAGGACTTTGTTGCTATTTCCAATAGCTCACAATCTAGTTGAAGAGACTATACATAAACACAGGGATCCAAATGGCAAGACATCCAGCAGACGCTGTGTACGTGCTACGGTGTGAGCTGCACGAGGACATCCTAATAAAGTGAATGAAAGTGGACTTGTACGAAGAAGACAAGATTCTCAAACCTGACCTTGCACATAAGAGGACTGGGGACCTTGACAAGTAACTTCTGAGGCTTAAGTTTCTAGTCTGTAAATGGCTGTAAACTTATCTTCCTGCCCTACCTGCATATGACAGGGCCAAGTCAGTCACCAAGTGAAAATGGTAATTATTATCCTAGTAAAAATAATTCCTATTAGGATAATCATTAGGATAACACGATTAAGAACCTAAAGTGCCCCCCAAAATGCCCTAGAGATAGAGACTCTATGATGAAGAATTGATATTTTAGGGTTTTGATTTACTAGAAATCTTTTTTTTTTAATATTTTACTTATTTATTCGACAGAGATAGAGACAGCCAGTGAGAGAGGGAACACAAGCAGGGGGAGTGGGAGAGGAAGAAGCAGGCTCGTAGCAGAGGAGCCTGACGTGGGGCTCGATCCCACAATGCCGGGATCACGCCCTGAGCCGAAGGCAGACGCTTAACCACTGTGCCACCCAGGCGCCCCTGATTTACTAGTAATCTTAAACACACACAATCAATTCCTAGACACGAATTTTTTCCCCTGAGAGAGCTTTTTATTTTTTCCTACTCAAAAGGTCATCTTCAAGTTAGTGCTTTAAAGATGGTGTTTTTGTGTGTTAAGTGTCAACTAGGTATGCCCTGGGTCTTTAAAGACTGATTCTTCCCAGTTCTCATGCAGATTAGTGCAGCACAGGGCGGCCATAAAAAGGCCATAAAAAGGCCACAATGAGTGAATTTCAGCAGAAAGCAATAACAGTGATATATAAAAATGGCTAAAATAAACGTAAATCAGCTACCTCAAAATGACATATTGACACAATTCTGTGGTCTACTGATCCAACCTCTACCTTCCTCTAGGCATTTTTTCCTCCCAGTGCTCTAAACTTCATTCTCAGAAACTTTAAATCACAGAGATGGCTCTGGGGAGCCTCTGCTATTCAGTTACCTTCACTTCTTGATTCCATCATTCTTCAGCAACACCCAAGGCTGCCAAGTAGCCAAAACAGGCTCTCCCGAGCATCCAACATCAGCTCCATCATTCCTCCTCCTAAGTCAGCAGCAGGATGCCTGCCATCCTCACCACAAAAATGGAATCCACATCTTCCTCCACTGAGACTTTCAGCAAATGGAGTCTGATCATTTTTTCTGAAGCACCAACTTTCTCTATCCTTCTTACTTGTCATTAAATCTTCAACTCATTCTTTCTGTTCTGTATTGTCACATCTCCCTTTTTCTTTACCAAACAGAATCTGCCAAAGCCCATTCTGTGTACATAATGTACATTTCAGTGCTCATGTTCTTTTCCTGTGTTTAATAGGTCATGTGCCAAAACAGTTGTTCAATTTGGATAAATAATATAATATCCCTGTGTCCTTCTCATCAGTAAAATTGGGGTGAAGTGGACTAAAATTACTGGATTTCACACTTATGTTTCATAGTGAGATTCTTTCTTTAAATGCTCTTGCATATATATATATATATATATATATATATATACAACATATTATATATATATATATAAACAATATATAAGACTCCAAGGGGCTCATGGCCATCTTTGAACTAAGGGATCAATATGCCACTTTCTAGCTCTACTATCCAAAGATTCTATTCAACATAGTTATATAGCAAGAAAAATTGAGTGGGAAAGAAACCATAATATTGTTGAGTGCTAACTTTTGCTTTATTGAAAGGCTCCATAAGCAGTATCTCATTTATCTTCCCCCAATAATGGTATCATACTCATTTTAACCAATGAAAAGACAGATTAAGAGAATGTAATTTGTTTAAATTTACATATTTTATAAGAAGGCTGGGGTGGGATTCAAATCTTTGTTTCTTCCACTATTGTACATTACTTCTAAAACTCTTCTTAACCTAGCCCTCCCCCAACAATTATCACTAATTACATCCTCTTACATATTGTGCTGTAAAGATGTTCAGCGTACCTGATCCACGGTACATGTTTATATTTACTTATCCTACTAAAAAACAGAATAGCAGCAAGGCGTAGGTTTGCAGAGATCACTAAGAAACAATAGTTTTGAATGAAAGAGAGAAATAGGGAGGAGAGTATTGATAAATTTATAGTTAAAAGTTTTCAAACCTAACATTGCTTTTTTCCCCCCCAAAGCTAAGGCTTTTAAATGTACTAGAAAACTTGTGATTACCTGAGCATATTACTTCAAAGAATTTATTTTTAATTCATATTAACCCATCCAATACCATCGAGTCCATAGCACATATTGGATTTCTAACACTTGCAAAATTTTTCCAGTAATAAAATGTAAAAATAATCAGATTTCTTCTCATAGTCAGCTGAATTCCATGTCCTTAGAACACCTCCTCTGCAAATCTAAATACCTCTGGATAATTACAGAAATAGCATAGTTGTGGAAAACATACTAGGGATCTGAACTCAAAAACTTGTTAGACACTACGTTATCATTCCCTGTTTATCAGCTTATGTCTTTCCTCAGAGTCTCTGTTATCTTTGCGCTTTTTCCTCTGGCAGATGTTCAGGGGTGAATTATGCAATTTAGAATCCAAAATTCTACTCTATCCAGATGCCTAATTTGCTAACTATTCACTTGTCAAAAACACATGTTTGCTGTCTACTACGTAATGACGACAGCTCAGAACAGGTTCTGGTTTCCATTTCATGAATCGATACAGAAAATCTGACAAATGTCCCGGAAGGCATTTTTCACTGCACATTTCCATGAAATTTTATTAAATTTCGTAGATGCACTAACATCTGGGATAGAAAAACTTCCTCCCCCAAAATTTTAAGTTTCAAAATCATTGTACATATCTCTTTTCAAAAATCCATGGACAAATTTGTGGAATAATGATAACATTTCATTCAGACTCCAAGTTTTGTGGAAAGTCCAGCTGATCTTGAAAAGAGTCACTCTACCCTACCCTGGAAACATGGGGAAAAAATCTTTGCCTAAGTCTTAATGGTCATTGTTGAATTTTTAAAGAAAAGTGCTTTTGTATTAGTTTCTCCTACTACAATAGTTGCTAACACCCTTCATGGTGTCAAGGATGACATTACTCTGTGGATCAGTGATGACACAGTGATAGAGTTTCTGTGTCATTTACTTTAATATGAAAAATTTATAAAACCGTGGTGTGGGCATGGAGAGTTGAAATAACTGGACACCAACAGATAATACTATGTTGCGTTCTCACCTTGAATCTGTTTCAATATATCCAAATACTATGGGAAACATAAGCTTTTGTTTACTTCAACACCTACATTTATTCCCTCATTGATTTTCACTAAACTCTAATAAGCACTAATATAAGTAATGTAAGAATAATAATATTCTTTCTATCTATCCACCTGGCTTTCTTGAACTCGACCTAACTGTGGGCTTCAGGAATTCCCAATACCCAGAATAATGTCAGTTAGAGTAAGTAATACAAAAAGAGAAAAAGGAGTTGGAGGGAGAGAGACAGGGAGGGAGAGATACCAAGCTTTATTTTACTACCTTTTCTCTCTGTCCTACTAAACAAGGTACTCACGGATTATTTGATGACTCTGTGAATAAATGAATATGAAAATACAGTGAAAAGAATTCTACTTGGGAAAGGAGATGGATTTTAATCCAAGGTTTTTTTCTCTAGTGAGAATATTCAGAAACTCCTTGGCCTCTCTGGATCTCATACACAACATGACGGACTGAGACTACGTGACTTGCAATTCTAACATTAACATTCTACGAGGGTGTATGTATATATGGGGATATATGCATATATGGAAACTCTTGTTCTTTGTTTAGAAATATTATGCAATCACCGGGTATATCTATATACTAAACCTTGGGGAGATGTCTGTACCTTTGCTAATTCGTTGGTGGCAGAGACAGCTTTTCTTACTGCCTGCACACATTAGGCATTCATTCAATGATTAGTTCCTTTTTTTCCTAAAGAGTTACTACCTATAGCGTTGACACTTCATTTGATAGAGCTTTACATACACATCACACAATTAAATGAGTTCACTAAAACATCTCGTTGCAATTTGAACTAATTGTTGTATGTAAGATGAACGTATCTCCTACCTTAATTTCTTTAGCTAGAGGGTAAAATGTTGACATAGTCATATTGATGATTAATTATTTATAATATAAGTGAATGGCTTGAAGCTTCTCAAATTTTTATTAGATGGAATCTGTTTTTATTAGTTCTTTTTAATATCCAATTTGGGAAGTAGTTAGGAAATAAAAAGAAAATCAAAATACATCTACAGTTAAGTAAGAGTACCCTTTCAGAACTGAAATTGGAGTTTTCCTTTTGAGATAGCCTACTGAGGGTTATCTTTTAATAAAGTGTATTGCAAGAAAGAAAGGGAAGAAGCAAACCAGAGAAAAAAGACAGGGAGGGAGAAGGAAAGGAGAGGAAAGAGAGACCCTTAGAAACAAGTGTTATTTCAGAGCTGTTCTAGGAAACGGTGTGTCATTTGGACTGTGACTCATATTAACATAAATTTGCAAGTAAGAACTCTAATAAGAACATATTTATCCTCCATCCTTAAAATTCCACCAGCACCTCTCCAAGAGCATGTTAATTATAACAATGTATAACTGACTTTATGGGATTTAAATTCAGAGAATTTTTTTTAAATTAACTCATTTTCTGCCATGCTTCAAAACTTGTTCTCAAAACTTAAGAAATGAAAATTCTGAACTCCTATTTCTAAATTTTGAATGGTTTTCATTTCTGTAGAGTTTTTAATTTGTACGGAATTTTCCCAGCCATGATCTTTGAGTTTCACAATCCACCTAGAGGGTAAATCAGAATTGTTAGCCCCATTTTACAGATAATCACAGTTATAAGTGATTAAATGAATTAATTTAAAAGCTAGCTACAATTTTGTAATTGAAAATCAGTTATAAAGCAACAAATACAAGAAATTTTATAATATATTTTATGAAAAATCTCTCTTTTGACTATATTTTGCAAATTTAATTTCTCGTTCTTAGGGAGTCATTTGCACTAAAAGATATAATTTGTGTACTAATTCATTCCGTGGGCTACTTACTATATGTAAAAACGTTCATCTTATTCTTCACTAATGAGAAAAACATGAATTTAAGATATTGAGAAATAGTCCTCTCACCTCTCAATCTTATAACTTGAACACCACAGATCACCCATTTATTAGGCACATCAGTGTATGGTCCCATTTGCTATGAGGTCATGAATAGCATTAAGTTGGGGGCAATATCAAGTTGTAAAGGGGAATGAAGTGGTGTTTTCTTCCCTGTCCCCCAACTCTAATCTATTACAACTTCAATGCCACCTAAATATTCTGAATCAGGATAAATACGCAACTGTGAAGAGGCCAAATGTAGTTAAGGTAAAACTGCTAGAAAACTAAGAAACCAGGAGCGAGGACAAGATACTTGTTCACTGTGCACCTTCCCGATGTTAAATGTCACTTGTCTGAAGGTCTTTAATTCTTCAGACACAGATTTGCCTCTGGATTTGTACCAGGGTTAGTTCATATCACCACAGTCTGAGCATACTGTATAATAATTTTGTTTATGCTTCCTTCCTCCCCACTAGACTAGGAAATACTTAAAAGGACTGAGTCTTGGCATTTGTATTCCTAGGGCCAGCATAATGTCTAGAATGTGGTATATACTAAGCTGAATTAATATGCAATTAAGTAAATGAGCTGATGATTCACATTGTGGGAATCATAGATAGATTCTCTAAGGAGTAGAGCCAAGAGTATAATCAAGATTCAGATCAAGGTATTTCATGTATTTATGATTGATAATTTTGACGTTTATTCCATATATGTCTCTATAGAATTATAGTTAATTTTTAGGAAATACCATGGTAGTTATTTTTTTTACCCTATAAGTAAGCTAACAGCTAGCATATGCATAAAATATTATTTAAAATTGGTGTCAAAGACTCTTTTAATTTTATTCTTTGTGTACCACCATAACAATAGTATATGTATAATTTTTACTCTATTACACCATTTTTAAAACTGTTTATAAAAAATGTTCCAAAACCTATTTCTTTGGATCAAAGCCAATCTCCATAAACTATATTTAACTGAATTAATTTCAAAGCAGGTACTCATTAACTTTGCTATCTAAGATCTCAGGGTCCCCAGGTAGGTCACATTTTCAGCTTCAATCTTAGACAAACCACTCACCTTCTGAGTATTTCTGTTTGCAAGTCAGTAAAGTGAGTAGTTGTATCAGGTGAACTCACAGGTTCTGTCCTGCTCATGGCATTCTGTATTAACATATCCTTTTTAGGAATCTTAGTATGAATTTTGCAGTAATTTCAGTTCTTAAGCTACCAGCAAATAAAGATTGTCTTCCTGCCCCCTCCAAACCTATCAGGTCCTTCAATTTTTATATTACACTTTCAGTGTAAATCCGTGCATAAAATTAAAAAAAAAAAAAAAAAGAAAGAAAGCCAAAGGTAGGGGAGAGTTTTTAGAATAAACTTACAACAGAACTTGAAGCAGGACTTATGCATGACCAGACAGGAGCCACATGCCAAAGCCATCATTATGCTGAAAGACTTGAAGTTGGCCCCAAAGATAGCCAACTATTGGTGCCCCTAACCTTGTAGATTCCTCTCCCTTTGAATGTGGGTGAGACCTGTGATTTGCTTATAACCAGAAGAAGATGGCAGAAGTAATGGGATGTCACTTCATGACTATGTTATGTAAGACTGTCTTGTTAGCAAAGTAGCTGTACAGTCTCTCTTCCTTGCCAGCTGTGAAGAAGAAAGCTGCCATAAAACAGAACCTCGTGCTGCAAGGAACTGCTAGTAGTCTAGAAGCAGGTGGTAGCCTCAGCCCTAGGCTGCAAGGAAATGAATTGCCAATCATCTGAGTGAGCTTGGAAATAAGTTCTTACCCAGTTGAGTCTCTGATGAGACTGAGACCCAGTCAATGTCTAGACTGCAGCCTGGTGAGATCTTGAAGCACGGAGGCCAGTTATACCATGTTTGGACTCCTGACCCAAAAACCCACAAGATAATGAATGTGTGTTGTGTTAAGCTGATAATTATGTGTTAATTTTTCATGGTGCAATAGATAACTAATACAACTATGAAGGTAACCTTGGTCTTTTCATGCTTGGATTTTGTGTAGGAGGCTCATTAGTGCCATACACTTAGGAAGTAAAAAGCATTCTGATCCATTTTATCTCCTCTAGAAAACAATAGATATAGATGTTTTATTTCTTTAAAAAGTCATTACATTTTATTCTCTCAGAAAGCCAAAATAAAACACACCTTAGAAAATGAATGAAGAACTTATTCTCAAAGCAACAATGAGGTCTCCGGCCATTCTTTGCATTTAGGGTCCAAAAATACTGATAGTAACAAGTCTTAACATTCACTCATTCATTTATCAAATATTTAATGCACTTCTATTTTGTGGAAATTGTAAAAAGTGCTCTGGGAAATACAGATATGAGATGCCATGGTTAGTGCCCTGAGAGAAATTATAAGTTGTTGCGTTAAGTTTTGAGAGTATGTTGTCAATATAAAAATAGTTTAAATTGTTTGTAGTGCCATGTATCTTAAAGGATCATAGCTTCAGAACAGCAGAAAATAAATTCATTATAGAAAAGCAAAACTGCTTGTATGAACTGATCTATACCATATTTGTGGGGGAAAAAATGGCTTCAGTTAAATGACCGTAAGTCTTATGCATGGATGGGTAATATTTCAATAACTGGATATATGGAAGAGAACATTCTATTTCCCATAGAAAACAGTGTATGAAGGCACTTAGAGGTAAGAATGAGGAGCATATTCAGAGAATAAGTGATTTTGGCTTGAAAGGCATCATGGTTTATTGGAAAAAGCAAGAGCACAGGATATAGCATCAATTAAAAAATCATGAAGGCTTGAACCAAGCTGTAATGGAAGAGAAGATCCTGACAGAAAAGAAGGACGTTGTGAGCCTGGACCTTGCAACAAGCAGTACAACTGATTGCATGAAAAAGATGATAGAGACAAATTGAAAATGACTTTGAAGTTTCAAACCTGCATGAAAAGGGAACCGAAGCATCATTAGAAGGTGTGGGAGAGATAAGAGGCAGTAGGGGGTTGTGTGGAGGGAGCAGGTGGAACTGGTATGTGCTGGACTTAAAGGGAGAAGTGAGTGAGAAGAGAGGTGAAGAGAAGGAGGTCAAGGAGGTCTGGCAATGAGGAAGCCTGGTAAAGCACAGTCTCACTTGAGCATCGGGTTTACAGTGAGTGAAGACAGGTTCAGAGAGAATGTGGATACTTATCGCCTACATATAAGACACTTTTAAGGCAGCAAAGCAACAAGGATCTAGAATAAGAACATGGAAAAAAATAAAAGGAGGTTGGAGTGACTTAAATGATTTTCAGGGTCTGTCCTCCTCCAAGTCAAAAGGAGAGTTCTGGTCTGAGTATTAAAAAAAAAAAAATGAGAAGTACTGTATCTGAAAGAGTCCATTGAAATACACACAGCAAAAATCTTAAATATAATTTGGTTATTGTTGATACATATGCCCTTTGGTACATAGCAGCTCCCTTGTCTGTTAGGGAAAATTAAAGGAAAAAATAGACCTTCTGTCCTGATTTTGAATGTAGTATAAGACAGACACATCTATAAAAATTGAATATAGGGGAGGTTAAGATGGCGGAGGAGTAGGACA
>NC_048232.1:38034931-38066912 GCF_002007445.2 Ailuropoda melanoleuca
AAAAAAAAAATTGAATATATGCATAGATGTGATGAATGTAAAAGGACTGATGAAAGTTCAGAGAAATATGGAGTTATTTTATATATATCTTCTTTGGGCAATTTTCTGACATGCTTTCCATTTCCATTTCCCGAATTGAAGCAATGACAGCTAGATGTAAGATTATAACACCTATGTTTTCAGTTATGAAAAACAAGTTATTTCTTGATGATGAGTGTTAGGTCCAGACAAGCAGATAACGCCACACCTACTAGTCCTATAATTTGCATTTTGTTTTAGAAAATTTTGTTTTCTACATTTTCTGTTTTTAGAGTATGTATGGCACACAGCCTAACAGTGACCAAGCGCTAACATTTTTTTCCACATATTTCATAGCGTTTAGCACAATTCTATACAGACAAGGTGCTTATAACTACTTATTAGTTTATATATATTAGTTTATATAGAGAGTTTATATATATATTAGTTTGTGTAGAAACATGTATAGTTTTCTATATAGTTTATATATATATTAGTTTATATATAGTTTATATATCTTAGTGTATATATAGTTATGAGGTGCTTATAACCACTTATTAGTTTATATATGTATATGTGTGTATATATATATATACACACACAAATGTGTATGTATTTGTAAATTTGAAATTGTGTGTTCAGTGAAGAAATGGATGTCAAATAACAGGCAAAGTAATTGTTCATTAAATACTTAAGAGAAACATGCAATCTCAAAAATACTGAATGACAAAAAGTTTTGAAATTTACAAAAAAAAAATTATGGAACAGTCCTAAGCTTAGAATCTATGCTATGTATGACACAAAGTATTCACACCATCATAAAGAAAATAATATATGAATATTTGAGGGGCTATGAGTCAGACAGCACATGTGGCCTTTTGAAACAGAACATACGAATTTTCCAGTGGCCAGGGAATCTCACCTTACATGCAAAATAGTACTCTCAGCTTTGACTCACAGCAAGATGCATTATGCATGTTCTAGCCAGTGCTCCCTTATTCATTCATAATTTCATTCATTAATTTCCTCTCCTGTGTGTTTGCACATTCTCTCAGATCTATTATTAACATTTTATATTTTGCTATATTTTCTTGGATTTAGATGTGTACTTAAGGGAATAATAGAAGATCAGGAAAGAAATATAGTTTTAATTTCTAGAGGCAATGTTTCCTTATAGGTATTATGTCATCCAGATGGCCAACAGACACATGAGAAGATGTTCAACATCACGTTTCATCAGTGAAATACAAATCAAAACTACAATGAAATATCCCCTCACACATGTCAGAATGACTAAAATCAAAAACACAAGAAATAACAAGTGTTGGCAAGGATGGGGAGAAAAAGGAACTCTCCTGCACTGTTTTTGGTGGGAATGCAAACTGGTGCAGCTACTGTGGAAAACAGTACAGAGGTTCCTCAAAAAGTTAAAAATCGAATTACCATACAATCCAGTAATTGAACTATTGGGTATTTACCCCCCAAATAGAAAAACACTTATTCAAATGGATACATGCACCCTATGTTTATTACAACATTATTTATAATAGCCAAACTACAGAAGCAGCCCAAATGCCCATCAATAAATGAACAGATATAAAGAAGATGTGGTTATAGATACAATGGAATATGATTCAGCCGTAAAAAGAATGAAGTCTTCCCATTTGCAACGTGGATGGAGCTAGAGAGTATAATGCTAAGTGAGATAAGTCAGTCAGAGAAAGATAAATACCATATGATCTCACTCATAGGTGGAATTTAAACAACAAAACAAATGGGCAAAAGAGAGAGAGAGAGAAACCAAGAAATAGACTCTTAACTATAGGGAACAAACTGATGTTACCAGAATAGAGGGGTGTGGGGGGATGGTGAAATAGGTGATGGGGATTAAAGAGTATACTTACCATGATGAAAAAAAATTTTAATTTAAAAAACAATATACATTATGTCATCAGAAGGAACTGCACTGACAATATGGCTCGTTCAGCAGAGACTGCGTTGTTCTCCAATATCCATGTTCTCCTACTTTTATAGTAAGAGAACTTCTCAATCCTTAGCTGGGCATATAATCCCCCAGAATAAACCAGGTTCAGTCCACTGCAGTTGCAGGTTGCTCTAAGATTCAGTTGTAGCCAAAGGATGCCAGGAGAAGTATTATGTGCAATTTATAAGTTGTGCCCATAAAAGAAAGTGACTATCCTCTCCCTCCCCTTTTCTGCCAGCTTAGACCACAGAGATGAAGGGATTGCACTAGGAGTCTGGAGTAACAAGGGAGAAGAATCCTCAGGCTTGATAAATTCTTGCAGCAGATCTCCAGTACCATTTCAGAATTTTATGAAAAAACCTTCTCTCTTACTTAAAGCAGTATTATTGTGGATTTTGTCATGTTGCTGAATGTCTATCCTTTTAATTCTAAAAAGCTCATGTATTTTACTGAGGAAATAGGAGGCTCTCCATCACTATTTGTTCTTAGACATCATGCTCATTTTATTTTCCTTCCAAATTCACAGTTCCACTTTGAAAAAACTATTTTATTCAAATCAAATAGCGCTGTAAGGAACTTTATGTAACATGCAGTCTGGTGTTTCCTGATGTGTATTTAATTGGATAGGCAGTAGCCTCATGAGATATGAATAAAGGGCATCAAAGAAAAAAAAGTTTGGAAAACACTTAAAATTAATTCTCTTAAGATTCACAAGGCATATTAACAAATCAAAAATATGAGCATTCCTGAAATAAAGGAACATGTTTAACTTTTTTCCCCTAGCAAAGGAACATAGAAATATTTTAAGCACAAAATATATTAACATTTTACAACAGCTATTCTGCTTACATTCTTTGGGGAATTTTTAATCACTAGGTAATGCATACATTCCTACACATTCAACAAAGAGTTCTTCAACTCTTGCTAAGATACATTCCAATAACGAAAATCTCGCTGCTTCACAGGATGGCCCATTTCACCCACTTTTCACTTCTCAAAGTAAAGACATGAATTAAAACAGATGTTAATTGGTTCTGTTAAATGTGTTCATGTCTACTACCTCTTTTTGGCCACAATGTAGCAAGGATTATTTGCTAGCTCAGTGATGGCATCTGAAAGTTCAATGAACGCGCTTGAAGCAACTAGCAGCTAATCCCTCTAGCGTTCCCGTCCCCCTGCAGCAGTGTTTAATCAATTCACTTCAGTGTCATGGGTATCCTACAGGCCAGACAGAAAGGAGTAAAATGAGGAAATTTCGCTTTCACTCAATCATCTAATGACATAGCAACTATCATTGAAGGAAAGTCATTATTTTCTGATAACCAACATGACCAGTTTCATTACTTGCCATTTGACTAGAAACTCAAGAATTGCAAAACCAAAGAATAATATGAGGGAATGCATTTAGTCTTCCACATCCTTTCTCCTAATCAATAATTGCTGTCTCAATACACAATCATAAATACATGTGTAGGGGCCACATCAACATTTTATCAGTCATGTCAATAAAGTATATTCTATCAGAAATTTTAAAACAACATAGATCTACCAAAATGATAGGATTTACAGTATAACTAACTTTATTTATGTAAATCTACATAGTAATATGTGTGGCAATAGTAACTGACGATATAATTTAAAATTGCTTTACCAAAATAACCAATTTTGAAAAACAAGTATCTAGATTATTTGTTGTGACCAATTTTCCAATAGTATTATTATCTTGGTTAGTTTGTGTGTGACCTAATTCCTTTCGGTCAGATCATGTGCTACCCTTTCATGAATTAACCAAAGAGACAGTTCTCAAAAAAAATTTTTTAAACGGCATTCACTAAGTTTAAGTAATCAAATGGATTTCAGTCAAATCTCTTGGACCTCCCTAATGGTAGCTCTCAACATTAAATGTCAGAAGTTTAATTAAAAAGAATATTGATTTCTTTGAGCCCTGAGTAATATGTAAACTTTTGAATAGCTACCTAATGACTCCACATGGACAGTGTGATTCTGAATATGAATATATTATTGAATAAATTAATAGTGTTCTTGTTTCTTTTCCTGATTATAATTTCAAATTAAACTTATTCAAATGTCTTGTCACAATGGTAAGATATTTGTGGATATTAATTAATTCTATTTAAAAGAAAAAAAATGGTCTCATGATACATTTGGTTCCTGAGCTGCTTGATACTTAATGTTTTTACAAGGAGATGGGCATTTAATAGGGATGGACTAAAGTTTAGCATCAGCCTCAGTGTTACACCCAAATCTGCTATGAGGTTTGGCTTGAGACATGATCTTGCAAATGCCAAGGGGTCAAAAGCCTACTTCAATGACATTTCTGGCCTCATTGAACTTGTATGTGATCAATGATTATATAATGGGTAGATTACCATCATTCTACTCACAGTATTAATATAAATTAAAGACAAATCAATTCATTGTTCCTATGTGAATATGTAACTTGGAGGAAATCTCCTTTTGTGCTTTTTATTTAAAATAATTTCAGTCACTAATGCAAATGTATTTTTCTAAGAGTAAAACACTGTAATGATTTATATTGAATAATGAAAGCTGTTAATTTTATGTTGAAAATGGTTAAAAAAACATCCAAAGAGTTAAACAAACAGGGAAATACATGTGATTAATAAATATCAGGGGAAAACACATTAGCTAGATAATTCTAGGAAGAACATATTTTCATGACCCAAAAGTTTTTATGAAACATAAATAATAAGGTAGAATAGTACAGATGATATCATCATTCCAATCTCCCTAGAATTATTTAGTTTATAAGCATTGATACCATTAAAAAAAACTGTAATTACTTCAAGTCATCTTCCATCCAAACATAAATAATACAAAATACAAAAAGAAGAAAGTCTGAGAGAAAAATACAGTACTCTTAAATATCTTGGCTTCCCCCCTACTTCAGTTCATGTTCTAATAAAAATAGAGTTCAAAAACTTTTAGGAGCGCAATTTGGGGGGAAAAAAACGTGTATTTATTGCAACTGATTGTTATGAATAAAATACTTGTTTAGCTGTAAAAATTCTTATATGTTTGGTAGAAGTGCACTGGAAACATATTTGGCCCACTGATGCTAAGGCCAAAGTCATATTTCACAATCACAGAATTAAATTCTGAGGTGTGATCATAAATCTAAAGTTTTATATTGCATAAAACAGTTGACACCCACTTATTGGAAAGTGAAGATTATTCTACTGCATGTGAGGAGGACCATGCAGATTTCTGTATGGTCTCCGTATGCATCACTAGGATAATGAAGTCTTTTGTGAACAAGGAAGGAGAAAAAAAAGAACACTGTCTTTGTAGACTAACCAATTTAGTTTTGAATCATTGGGGGACACTATACAAGCGATCTGAATTATTTGAGCCCTTTGGATAATAACACGTACTTTGCAGGAGTGAAAGGATTTAAAGGGATCACATCTATAAAGACCCTAACTCAGTGCTTGATATGTAGAGATCTGCAACAACTGGTACTTTTCACTTTCTTCTTTCCCTGGCCTGTCCTCAATGTTTGGAATTGCTGTCAATGTCAGTTTATGAACTATATAGAAAAATAGGAACATAGATAGTTGGAAGTGAAGGGAATTTTGACAACATCTACTTTGTTGTTTTCATTTTTTTAGCAGCAAAATACAATCCCAAATGGGACCCCCAATATAATACTGGTCAACTCAGAGCTGCTCTGGTTGAAGCAGACATGGAAGGCCCTGAATCCACCTTTACCCTGATTCTGGATCATACCACTTCCACAGAATTCCAGGTTATTGCAAGAGAATGGGAAATCAAAAAGTATAAGGGCTTCTGAATACTGCTTTCTGGAAACTGGCTTTCCTCCAAATTGTGTGCCCTCACTCAGGTCACTTAATCTCTGGTTCAACTCATTGTTGTTGTTGTTGTTATTGTTATCAATTATTTAAGAGTAAGTTTGAAATATTCCATGTAAGTCTAATTCAGTCCATCTCTTTTCTTTCTTCTACCACCAAACTTAGAGAAATCTATATACATTAATAGTCAAAAGTTGTCAGTTGGGGCAAATTGTATTTTCGAAGACAGTAGCAATGAAATCTCCCTCCCCACACACCCTTTTGCACTGCGGTCTTGCCACTTGCCAATCAAGAGATGGAATATTCTACACCTACTCCCCAATTTTGAGTCTAATTATCCTCCCTCATCTGCACTGGTCATAGTTAATTGCCTGTACCCAGCATCACGCAGCAGCACAATGACACTGTGGGATTTCCTAAGCTAGATCAGAAAGGCCACGCAACTTACATCTGCTTCTCCTAGAAAGCTCACCTACCAGATGTTCCCACTCTGGACACTCCCTCTCAGAGACAACCCTGGCACCAAGTTGTGATAAGTCTATAGGTGCCCTGGTCAATAGTCCCAGCCAGGTCCCATCTTCAAGCTATGCCAGACCAGGCGCCAGACATGTGAATGAAGCCTCCAGATGATTCCAGCCCCAGTCTTTAAGTCACTCTAAGCCAATTGAGTGTTCCCAACTGAAACCCCAAATAAGCTATCCCCATTATGCCATGTCCAAATTCCTAAACCAAAGAATTCACAAGCATATCAAAATTATCCTTCTGCCACTAAGTTTGAGATGGCTGATTATGCAGCAACAGATAACCAGAACATACAGAGCTTTATTACCTACTGAACCCAATGTCTTCTACACGTTTTTCATCCTCTTAAACCTCACAAACACCCGGTCTTTAAATCTCTGTCCTACCTTTACATTCACGACACACTACAGCCTGATTCTCTCCCTACCTTAATCTTTTTCAGTGGTGCGTTTCCTCTAACTAACTCTTGAAAGAAGGCACTCCTAGAGATCATTTCTTTAGTCCTCTTCTCTGCTAATCTCCTCTTCATTAGCTTATCCACTGCTAGGATTTAAATTATCACTTCATTTATTCATTAACTCATTCAATAAATATTTATTGAGCATCTACAATGGGTGTCAGACACTGCTCTAGGACTGGATATATATATCTATACATCATAACTTTCTCTGATAGTGCATAAATTCTAGTAAAAAATAGAAAATAAATTGGCATACAATAACATAATAGCCCAAGTAGAAGTAAGTGATATGAAGAAATATAAAGCAGGTTGAAAAGGACAGAGAGGTACTATTTTTATATAGAGTGGTAAGGGAAGACATATTTTTAATAGGATGTATTTACTCAGAGACCTACATAAAATGAGGGATCCAGTCCTATACATATAGAGAGATCATTCCAGGAAGAGGTCTGTGACCAGAGTGTTCAAAAATAACAAGAAGACAGGAATAGCTGGAGTAGAGTGAGGAAGTAGGACAGTGGCAGAATACGCAGCTAGAGTTATCCAGGAAGCAGACTCTATGAGATCTTTTGGCTATCACAAAGGCTTTAGATTTTATTCTGAGTAAGATGATGTGTGAAACATTAAATATGTTCATGAATCTCCAGTTTTTCTCTCCTTTTTGGGTCACAGAAAATATACTTCTCAGTTGGGCAAGACCTTCTGACTAGATGTGGCCAATGGCATATGAGCAGGAACAACAGGTTACATTTCAGCTGAGAAAGTCAAAATGTCATGCAGGATTCTTCAGCCTCTCTTTTCACCTGCCTGAGCCACCAAGGTGGCTGCAAGTTCCAGGTGGTTGAACTACAGGGTCAAGTCTCTATTAGGTTGGGTCCCTGAGGGACCATTGGGAACAGAGATCACAACTCCATTCCCCAGACAGACACACAATGGACATGGTATATGAATGACAATCTTTGGCAGGGGCAAGGGGCTCATCACTGGGATGTATTTCTGTAGTATAATCTGGCCTACCCTAAGAATGGAAGGCACTAGAGGGCTTTAGGGGTAATTTGATGGCTTATAGTCTGAAAAGCTCATATTGGCTACTGTGTGAAGAATAGACTACAGGGCAAAAGAATGAAATCAGAGAGACTAGTGAGAGTCAATGGCAATAGTCCAGAAGAGAGATGATGGTGATGCGGATTAAGGTGGTAACTAAGATGACCATTATCCAAATTACGTCACCTTTGAAACCAAAAGGAAGGCTATTAACCATCATGAACTAAGAATGCCTTGGGAAAATCAAATGGTAGCTGTACAGGTAGCGAAACCTTAAGAATATAAGAATATATTTTGAAGATGTCAACAGGATGTGCTGATGAATTCAAAGTTGAATAAGAGAGAAAGAGAAGTGTCAAGGATGATTCCAAGGCTTTATCTTAGCAACTGGAGAATAGAGATAGGGAAGACTGAGAAAAGAGTAGATTTGGGTCAAGAGTTGGGGAGCCAAAACACATTATTAGAAAAGTTAGGATTGAGATGCATGTTAGATATAAACGGGAGATGTCATTTAAAGATTTGGATCTATGACTGTAAACAAGGGGAAAAGTTGGGGCTAAAGATAAAAATTTCTTTGGAAGTCATGAGTGTATAAATAGTATTCAAAGCCATGGGACTGGCTGACCACACTGTGGGAGTCTAGACAAAAGAGGAGATCCAAGGACTGAGTGAGAAAGATGAGGAGGATTCTTCAAGGAAATGGAGGAAAGATGGCAAAAGAAATTTGAAGAGAACCAGGAAAGAAGGGGTCTCCAAGAAAAATAAGTAAAGAAAACACCTTAATAGAAAGTGTGTTCTGTGTCAATATCTTCTGTGATATCCTGTAAAGCGAGTGCTGGGAATATACTATTGGTTTTAGCAACATGAAGATACTTGGTGACCTTGATAAGAGCAGATTCAAAAGACTGATGGGAACCAAGCCCTGATTGAAGAGGTTAAAAGAGAAAACAGAAAGATAAAAGGTAGAGCCCTCACATTCAGACAACTCCTTCAAGGAATTTTAGTGTAATTTGGAGCGAATAAATGAAGCAGAAAGTGAATGTGGGGTGTGGAGAAATAAGTGTGTTTTTATGTTAATAAGAATGAGCCAATAGAGAGGAAATAGTTGATGATACAGGGGAGAAAAATAAAAAAACCGAAGAGGTCCTTGAGTTGGTAAGAGAGAATTTATCTAGTATTTATACGCAGAGAATCAGGGACTCTCTGGGGCGTGGTTAGTTCATCTGCCCTAGCAGAAGGGAAAGGATTGTTTATATTTTCTAAAAAAGAAAAGAAAGAAAAGAAGAGAAAAGAGAAGAAAGGAAAGGAAAGGAAAAGAAAGGAGAACAAAGTCAACACCTAAAGATCATGAGGTAAGAAGATGAAGAGCATTCAGGAAGAAAGAGAAACTGTGAAATACCTGAGCTAGTGTGCAGGTGAATTGACTGTGGCAGAGGTTTTCAAGCCTGGTTGCATAGTAGAATCACCCAGGGAATCCTCACTTGTCTCAACACCAACATTCCACGCCCATAACAATTATATCATATCTTCTGGGATTGGGACTAAGGCATAGTTACTGTTTGAGAGCCACCAATGAGATTATTAATTGCAGCTAAGTCTTAATTTGATAACCATGAATTTAAAGTGAGATAAGGCAGCATGTTTCTTCCTAGCCACCTTCCAAAAGGGTTCAAATTTATATTCCTGATTCTCAGGACCAAGAACATCCTCTTAATCTCTCCTCGATCTTCAGTGAATCTCTATTGCCTAGCCTGTACAGTCACATCCCTCTGACATAGCGCCCAAGATCCTTTACATAATAACCCAAACTACCTTTTTGAATTTGTCTTCATCTATAGTGTTCCAGAACTCTCTTCCTCAAATAAACTGGGGTGACTCACTATAAACATCACAGAAACCTCCACACTTCCTTGCATTTCATTATGCTGTTGTTCTCCACCCACAGCTCCAACTTCAATGATCTCAAAATGGGCTGTGCATCAGAATAATTGGGGGAGGTCTAAGATACACATGATATAGCCCTGTTGCAAGATCTAGGGCAGAGCCTAGAGATTCTCCATTATTAGTAAATTTCCCATGTGATTCTTACACAGTCAAGTTTGGTCCCTACACCAAGGATGGAAATCACTGTACCTACGGAACCCATTAAAATTCTGCTCATCCTTCAAGACCCAGGGATTATCCCTTTACCATGATCCCTTCTCACTGAAATTTATTGCTCCCTTTTCTCACTTACACTGTTTATTTCATATGCCAAACACTGATCTAAATACTTTCATACACACATTATCTCACTTAATTCTCATAAGTAACATGAATCAACACAGGTTAGATATGGCTTCTGCCCTATTTCATCATTTTGCTCCTGGGTCCAGCTGTGGACATGTTGTCTAGTTTCCAGAGATCTGCTGCTTCTTCCTACTCAAGAGAAATGAGAATTTGGCAGCATGAGCAGGAAGTCAGTAAGATCAATAGCATCGGGCTGCCTGGTGCTGTGGCTTGCTACTGGATTCCTTACCTGCACATTAGCTCTTATTTCTGCTATGAATAACCCCTCTGACTCACAATGTTGACCTCTGCCTGACCCAGTGACATTGGCTTCTGCAGAGGGAAATCTGGCAGACTGACAGGGCCTTCAGGCCAGTCTGCAGCTCCATTTGCAACAGAGCATATCCGCAGGTGATAAGTCTCTCTACGGTTGTGTACTGACCTGGTATACGGAGCTTTGTACAATGTTTTGCTAAGATGTCAGTACATGTTTTCCCACATCCCTTCCTGGGAAGACATCAACTCATGGGGGACTATCCTAATTAGAGCACTTCAAACCATGCACAAACCCTGTAGATAAAATATGTGGGAAAAACTGCAAGAAATATTTAACTTTAAAATCCTACCAACAGTTGATTTTATCATTTGACTGGAGTCTTATTCTTTCTGGATGAAATGACAGCCATTTCTCTTTATTACCATTCTCTATTCAATAAAATCAATAATACTGTGTAACTTATTGAAGCCACAGCAATTATTCCTTACGTCAAATCATGTAATTTATTTCTGTCATAGTTCTAGTCACTCCAAACTTAATTTTTGGAACACAATCTTTTTTTTTTTCCTGTCACTTTGTTAATTTTTCTTTCTCTGTGACTATGATCTTCCATAATTGCTTTTGTTGTCTCAGCTGCTCTGTCTTGACTGTTTTCTGCATTTCTAACTAAATGTTAATCCATTTCCTCTCTTTGCCTGAGGGGGAAAAAAAATCAGTTCTACCCCCAAACTATTTTCTTCTTATGATTATAAAGTAATACATAAAACCCGTGAACAGGTCTCAAAAAGAAAATTAAAATTACACACAACCCAGACCAAGCCACTGTTAATAGTAATATGTTTTTCATTCCAGGCTTTGATATATGTAGATATAAATCACTGTTTATTAATATTAGGATAATGCTATATGCATATTTAAAATATATATTTCAATATATATTTAAATATATATTTAAAATATATATTTAAAATATATATTTAATTTAATTAATTTAAAATATATATTTCAATATATAATTTAAAATATATATTTAAAATATTTATTTAAAATAATTTAAAATATATATTTCAAATATTGAGCATTTTCCCTGTTCTTTGAAAAAAACACACTAATATTTTAAAGAACAAATTGTTTTTAATGATGGTATAATATTTTACCAGATACTACCACAATTAATTTACTTTATACCACTGAATATTTAGGATATTTTCCATCTTTTATTCTGACAAACAATGATCTAGTGAGTAAGCCTATAGCTATTTCTAAACTGCTAAAAAAAAAACCTTTCAATAAACATTTTTGAACATAGATCTCTGCCACAGGTCTGAATTTTTCCTAAGACAGATTTACAGAAGTGAAATACTACTGAACGAAAGAGCACAAACATTCTGTTTCCTTCTTTCATTCAACCTAAAAAATAAGTAAACACCTATTTTATGCCAGACCCTGTAAGAGGCTCAAGAAATAAAGCTATGGACAAGATGAGACACCCATCCTGAAGGGTGGGTTCAGCAGGAGACAGAGTCAACTGTAAGATGGCACTTAGCATCTTCAGTACTGAAATAACAGTAAGTACAGTAGATGTTCCCTTAACTCACTTGCACTTACACAACTCGGGATTATCTGGTGTCATCCATTCCTAGCCTCTGATTAATGGATTCCTCAACACCAAGGCTGCATACTCTTAGTTAATGGCTACTTGCTCCTACTGGTTAAATTGAGTACCTATCAGAAATCTCTTGCATGTGTCCCCAAACACATTTATATCAGTTGTACATGCCACCGCAATTATGTCATTTAATTAACTATTATAAAAACTGATGCTATCTGAATGTGAAAAGCTTTGGTAAAATTCAAGAAAGACAAGTTACTAAAAGTGTATTTCTGAGGAGTTAGGTGTGAGTGAAAGAAATTTTTCAAAGATTAGTGAAGATAATATCTGGAAAGAGTCTACAGACAGATTATTCTGCAAATGCTTTAGATTCTTTTTTTTTTTTATTTAAAGAGTTTATTTATTTGACAGAGAGAGACACAGTGAGAGAGGGAACACAGCAGGGGGTGTGGGAGAAGGAGAGGGAGAAGCAGGCTTCCCACTGAGCAGGGAGCCCGATGCAGAGCTCGATCCCAGGACCCTGGGATCATGAGCTGAGCTGAAGACAGACTAGATTCTTGAATCCCAACCTGGAAATTTAGAGGATGCATTATGAGTGTCATTTACACAGGGAAGATAAGGGAAAACTCTATTTAGAAGACACATCTCAAAGAAAAGGCCTTAGCCTTCTATAACAGTTGAGTGAATTAATATGTATTTTTGCCAGTTTTAAATTTTATAATTTCCACCTTAAGCCAGCTGTTGGGCTAACCAACCACTGCTGGGCTCAGTGACACTGAATAAAAAAATTAATCCTTAACAAAAGCAAAGTTCTTACAAAACAGTGCCAAACAACTTCTTTGAAAATTATTCTAATTATATTCTTCAAAACTAGTTTGTGTCTTTTTACCATAAATTAGCTAGCGCTTAGTATGCAGAATCTTTGCAAACTATATATATATATTATATATTATATATACATAATATAATATCTATATAATTATATTATATGTGATATTATTATATATGTCAGTTATTCTTTTAGCAAATTAATAGTGAAATGGAACAAATTTCTGTATATTTATATGTTTATTGGGAATTGTGAACTTCCTGCTAATCTGTACAAGTGTTTGCAAGGGTTTTTTTCCTTATTGATTTGTAATTCTTAATATATTAAGCTATTACCACTTTATGTCATAAATATTGTTGAAAACTGTTCCATCTATTTTAATTTTATTTGTGGTGTTTAACTGACCAAAGTTTTCACTGTTCATGTAGTCAAATCCATCATTCTATACATTTCATCCCTAAATTTCCCTCTACCTTATCTATATCTTGTAAGTAATATAACAACCGACAGATTTGATAGGGACAGCAAGCAATATTTTTTTTTAGTGGGGGGAGGGACAGAGGGAGAGGGAGAGAGAATCTTAAGCAGGCTCCATGCCCAGCGCCCAGCTCATGCGAGGCTTGATCTCATGACCCTGAGTTCATGACCTGAGCCGAAATCAGGAGTAGGATGCTTAACCAACCAAGCCACCCAGGTGCCCAGGTACAGCAACCAATATCTCAAGAGTCACTTAAATTTTTTTTCTTTTATTATTAGTGGAGTTTTTAACTACCAAATATGGTGTATGCCTTGTTATGTCCATATGAGATTCCTCCTCCAATCTTTAGCATCCTCCTAGCAAGGATAAAAATGAATGTTGTTCTTTATTCACATTATAACTTTAACCTATTGGTGTTACCTTAACAGTTGCATAAATTGCAAAGCACTTCTGCTATATAATCACCGTAGCAATAGCATTTAAATATGAGCCGTACTCTTGATGTAGACACTGTGTATATTATATGAAATCCACTAATATTCCTGTATGTGATTAATTTGGAATCCTTGGGGATGTCCTTTCTAATATATCACTTATATGTCTGATTTGCTAGGTTTGAAGTTTTGTGACTCAGTCCAGGAATTCATTCCTCTATTCAATAACTGCTAATCAGACACGTACTTTTAGCAAGACTTTGTGCTAATTGCTGAAAGTAACACAGAACAAATAGACATGGTTGCTGCATTCCTGGAGCTTGCATTTTAGTGGGGAGGAGAGATAGCAAACGAATTATACCAATAAAAAAGTAATTATAATTTTAATAAGCGTTATGAAGAAGTGAAAAGTGCTCCACAAGCTTGTAATTAGGGTTCTTTGAGGAAATGATATCAGAGATGAGCACTGAAGGATTGGAAAGAATTAGCCAGTGGAGTAGACAACTTTGGGGTTGGCCGGGTAGCTCACAAAATCTGGAAAAGAACCCTGTGCTGCCATGTCTGTTTTATATGAGTTTAGCTCACAGCCTGAGCTGATTAAAAGTAGGCATGGACATTTGATCTAAGGTCAGCCAATTCTGGGGACTAAACCTAAGAGAAGAAAAATCAATGCCTCACAGGTGGTAGGGTAGTCAACACAGGCAGGAGACTCAGTAAACCACAGTGGCTCTCTGTTCTTCACATATGGAGGAAGAAAATTATGGGAGAGGGAAGTTTGCATCAGAGAGGGAAGGACAAGATAGCAGAGGGGTCAGACAGGTGAATGCAGGCAGCAATTAAATTTCTTATGCCAGTTGTTCCCAAGGCCCAATGGGCCTGCTCTTCATATAGTCTTGTGAGATACTGTAGCATGCCTTCAATGAATTCTTTTTCCAAAGCTTGTTGAATATGAATTTCTATAACTTTCAACCCAAAGCATGCTAATTCACATAAGCAGGTAAAAGGGGGCAGTATATTCCAGACAGGAAAGACAATATATGCCAAGGCTCAAGGCAGGCAAATGATTGACACATAGAAAAAAAAGTCCTTCAAGATGGAAATAAAAACCATCTGAGGTGAGAGTAGTCAGGTAGGAAGAACTGGAATCATCTGGGGACTTACGGGCCATGCACAGGATTTGGGATATAACCTACAAGCAATTTTCACATTGTTCCTACTGAAGCAGAAAGAGAAGCAAAAAAACCAACAAAAAAAAAAAAAAAAAAAAGCAATTCAATGATTGAAAAAAATATGTTCTTCCCCAGCATTTTTAATAGTTTCAGCAAACATTTTTGAGCATCTATTATAGAGCAGGTGGTGCAAAAGTGTATCAGGGAGCGGGCAGCAGGATGGAAGGATAGGCATTGGATTTCCCAGAAAACAGGATTTAAAAAGTACACTTTCCAATAGTTTTGAAGAAACAGAAAGTTTGTACAGATTAAGATGAATAACCTTAGAGCAATGATTCTCAACTGGGAGAACTTCACCTCTCACCCTCCAGGGACACTAGGCAATGCGTGAGTACATTTTTGGTTGTCACAGCTGGGGCAGGGGACTGCTTGTATCTGAGGGATGGAGGTCAGGAATATTGCTAAAATCCTACAGTGCACAGGACAGGCCCCCACAACAAAGAATTATCTACTCTCAAATGTCAATAGGGCCAAGGTTAAGAAACCCTGCCTTGGAGGAAACAGGTGATATCAAAGCTATTTAACATGAAGACAAAGTAGTCAAAGAGTAGAGACTTCGCTTAGGCTTGTTGTGCCAAATGTTAAAACTTGTCCATGCCATTAGAGCCCTGAAGCAGGCAATTGTTTGCCCCCCTAGAAACTTACAGTCTAGGGCACCTGGGTGGCTCAGTGTGTTGAGCGACTGACTCTTGATTTTGGCTCAGGTCATGCATGATCTCGGGGTTATGAGATGGAGCCCTGAGTTGGGCTCCATGCTGGGCAGTGGAGCCTGCTTCGGATTCACCCTCTCCTTCTGCCCCTCCATACTTCCCCTCCCTCTCTAAAAAAAACTAAATAAATAAAATATTTTAAAAAAAGATTCTCTCCCTCCCTCTGCCCCTCCCCCCACTGTGCATGTGTGCTCACTCTCTTATTAAAAAAAAGAGAGAGAGAGAGAGAGAGAGAGACTTACAGTCTAGTAGGGGACATAGGCCAGAAAGGCAGGAAGAGAGCAATGTTGTCAATAGTAAGATACTGAGGAGCGTACAGTCTTATAAAACAATGAAGTGAATATTTAATCCAGTCTGGGGAGATCAAGGAACACTTGTGTAGAGGAGAGAGGTCTTAGACGCTGCTTAAGAAGGGACAAGAAGAATCAGAGTCAGTATCAGAAGAATGAGGTAGAATTAGCCAAGCAAAGCTGGCATGGACATGGGGAAAAGATTTCAAACAGGAAGAGCCTTATATGGAAAGATCAGGAGTCATGATTCAAAGATCTGGAGCTGTGAACGCATATGAAATGCCCATGGGGCTCAGGTTCTCAGGCTCTCTGAAGCAGAGGGCCCCAGAAGTGGCAAAGCTAATAGAGATCATGCTGAAGGGGTAAGTCCTTGCTGTACTCGGAGCAGCGGTAATTCAAAAACTGAACGCAATGCTGCACTAGTCGAGTTAACAAAGCACAGAGTTGTGACTTGGTATATTGTGAAGTGGGAAGCAGTGGCATTTTGAGGTTAATTCTGACTTAATATGCTTCAAGTCTATTTTTACATATGTGCCTGAAGTGCCTCTGTTCTGTATTTCACTGTGCCTCGATATTTATATCGAGAGGGTGATAAATCAGTGATAATGTCATTTGGCATGTTTCACAACGAGTCAGTTTGACTGACACAAGGAATCAACCTTGCATATTTTAACTTCTTAAATTTACTTTGGTTATAAGGTTGTATATACTAAACATCCACCTCCATTGTTCCTTGACAAAACTTCATTTAGTTTTATATACATGTTAATTTATAATATACACCATTCAACCAAAGAGCAGACAATAAGCTGCTCATATTCTAGAAAGCCTTACTAAAGGGATTGGTTGAGAGATGACAGAACAAATAAGCCAGCTGAAAAATCTCAGGTAGAGAGCAAAACAATTTGCTATCAGTTGCCAGGGAATTATCTGTTTCTAAGGTAACTCCCAAAACAGCTTGTTGTCTTCAGAATCTATTATACCTTGGAAATTTTTCAGGCTTCTTTCCTTTTCTTAAAGGTCTTTTACTCTTTTAAATATTCAAGATCTCAGTTAAACTAGACATCTACTACTTTCATGACCAGACTCCTAGTAAAGGAGCAAAGTAAAACAATGATGTTTCTTCTCTACAGGGTTTTATTACTATTTCTCCTCTGAGAATGTCATATCGAGACAGTGGGAAGGTGAGGATGGTGACAGACACTTGAGGGATCAGGAGCAAGAGTCATGAGGGACGGGCGCCTGGGTGGCATAGTCATTAAGTGTCTGCCTTCGGCTCAGGGCGTGATCCTGGCATTCTGGGATCGAGCCCCACATCAGGCTCCTCTGCTGGGAGCCTGCTTCTTCCTCTCCCACTCCCCCTGCTTGTGTTCCCTCTTTCACTGGCTGTCTCTGTCAAATAAATAAATGAAATCTTTAAAACAACAACAAAAAAAAGAGTCATGAGGGAAATTTAGAATTTAGGTAAGGGCAAGTCCAGCAGTCAGAAGCCAAAAATTATAGAGGTACCTGAAACCAGCACTAAGGTGAGCACGGTCAGCCATCAACATCAAAGAGTCAAGATCCCAGATGTAAAAAATATACAAGCACAAAGCCTCTTCCATTTAATTCAGGAGACTGGTGGAGTCCCTAATTCACACAGGGCACTATGCATGTCCATGATCCTGCTGGAACAAGGAATCAACACTAGTGAGAAGTCAGCCCACAGTTGGCTTGTACCAGTGGGTGAGCCCCAGTAGAACCATGGCCCACGAGCCATCTGCCATGGATACTGCACAACCATATCGAGAGAAGCTGCTGTCAGAAGAGCGGAATTATGCTATTCAAAATCAGAAGAGTCAACATCGGCCTTCTTTTCCCAAAAGAAGGGTGTTTTAGAAGAGCCTGTCTCAAACCAGTACACTTCTTCAGGATGAGGCTGATGGGAAGAGTAGAAAGATAGAAAGTAAAAAGCCAACTGGCTGATTAAATTAGAATATCCAAATTGGTCAAGAAAAATGATACAGAGCAGTGGAAGGCCACATAGAGCCCAGATAACCAAGCCATGATTTGAGTTCCTTGGTCAGTGCCAGATAAAGCTTAAGCTTTAAGAAAACTACCAAAGAATTTTAATGGCAGTCTTCATTGGGAATCTTTTTTTTTTCCCTTTTGTTCATAGTTCAAAGGTGTATAGAAAATAATTACAGTTAACAGCAGATCATGAATCTTCTCAACCACCNAGTACACTTCTTCAGGATGAGGCTGATGGGAAGAGTAGAAAGATAGAAAGTAAAAAGCCAACTGGCTGATTAAATTAGAATATCCAAATTGGTCAAGAAAAATGATACAGAGCAGTGGAAGGCCACATAGAGCCCAGATAACCAAGCCATGATTTGAGTTCCTTGGTCAGTGCCAGATAAAGCTTAAGCTTTAAGAAAACTACCAAAGAATTTTAATGGCAGTCTTCATTGGGAATCTTTTTTTTTTCCCTTTTGTTCATAGTTCAAAGGTGTATAGAAAATAATTACAGTTAACAGCAGATCATGAATCTTCTCAACCACCTACATGGGTTTACTAAGTACACAGGTACAAAAAATAGGAAAGAAAGAAGAATAGAAAATGTGGTCTATTTTGTTCAATCAAAGGGCTTCTCCAACACGGGGGAACTTGCTCTTTATTTTGGAGAGATCAAAATATTGAGTGCAACTAAATGCCTTCACTGTAAAGGCAGATGCTATTCCAGCACAGTGTGTTCTTGATTTTTTTTTTTTAAGCTGAACTCTGTTGTTCTTGAAAATGTCAGGTACAAATCCTCTGAAATGCCTGACCTTTTCAATTTCCAAACAATGGATCGCATCAATCTGTATGAAGAATAAGAGCGCAAGTTAAGAACCGGAGTTTATTCAGGTTTGTGACATTTTTATAATGAGCCCATTTTAAAGGATGCTCACGCCAAGGCCCAATGGACTCAAGTGAAATACTTTCTAGAAGTCAAACTAAAACATATGCTCTAGGTCAGGAAAATCTGGATGATACTCAATTTCTCAAAAACCTCTAAATATGAGAAGCCCTAATTATATGATATTTTAATTTCATCAAAAATGAAAGATATAAAATAGTAGCAGCCACAGACTGAATATTAGAGCACACCAAGGAGATCGTCAACTTCAGCCACAGTTACTTAGGGCATCTCTCTGAGGAATTTTCCCTTGATATTGAAATTTACTAGTGTCTCATTCAGTGTGTGGCTGCCTCAGATGTTGTATAAACTTGAGAGTGTTGTATAAACTTGAGTGGCCATATATGCCTGGAGAAGAACAGCAGGTTCTCGAAAGGAAGAAGGAGCTGGACATGCAGAGGAGGGCTGAGATTAATCCCTGTGTGAACAGAGAGACTAAGGGAATGGCTGCCTTTGTATCTTCAGGCCTTGCAGGAGATTCAAGACTAACTTTAGAACAAATTTACCTCACTTGGAAAAAGACAGCAATCATGAAAGGTTATTTCAGTGAAGGCTTTTCTCTCTGTAACTACAGATCGGAGACGCCTGAGTCAGATAAGGAAATTATTTCTTTGTTTGCTGAATTACTCTACTACGCTCTGTTCTTAAAACAAAGTTGGTATACTATTTAGGAAGCACTGGGACTCAAGAAAATGGGAAAATTTTATTGGGGGAAGCTGGAAAAGAGATGTTGACCAAACAATCACAGAAAAAGCAATAGAAAAATATTCAGAGCACCGTATTTCCCATTTATTCTGCTCAAAACCCATAATTAAAGCATTCTCTAATACATAGAAGTAAGTCCTCAAAGGATCATAAAGAAAAGAGTCTATTTTGAAGATTAGTTGAAATGTTGGGGGTTGTTAATTCTAAAGAAGAGAAGATAGATGTCTGGGATATTTAAAGGACCGTTACATAGAAGGAATCATCATGTGATGCCTCGTTACCTATTTTCAATTGCAGTTATGCAGCAGATGTTATTACTTCTAATTTTCAAAGTAGATACATACATATCACATAAATAGGTAAGCAAATGTATAAATAAAGACGTGAGACAGAACTTTCAAACAAGTTCAGACAATTTGATGGTTCAAAAAATAAAGTAGGTGAACTTTGTGAAGTTGTGAAGCAAGTTGTGATAATACATGGAAAAATCTGAAGACTGGGCCGGGGTGTTACAGAAGAGATTCACGCACTGAATTAGTGGTTAGAATATATGACCTCTATGTTTTCAATCCTGAAATTCTAGGTTAATTGGTTACCTGGGAGAAGAAAATATTTAATGTTAATAACAATATATACATAGCTTATAAGAGGTAATTCTAAAAATATTTAGTAATTTATGCAGAAATGTAGATCATTGAGACAGGTGGTGCTTTACAAGATGAGAGTTTTATGAATTTGTACTTTCTTATTATTCATTTAATAATTTCTTCCATGGAAGAGCCAAACGAGACTCCAAGAGAATTTCAATTTAAATTGCTTCTATATTTGAGACAATAAAGAAATACTTTAGCCTTGAGCTTAAGACTGACACTGAGTAGCAAGCATCTCCAGTTTGAAAAAGATTTTTATCTAAGTGCTTTTCCGGAAAATATTTCAAAGAATTTGCAGCAAGACTGAAAACGGGTCAAGTATAGTTTCAATGGTTCAGTATTCAGAACTGAATATGGAGTCATTTGGAAAAACAGAAAGAAAAGTTTGCTTTCTTGTTACAAGAGTACCAAAAAACCCCAGCATTTTCTGCCTATTTTCAAATGGTTTTTATTTCTTTGAGATACAGAAATTTATATTACTAAGTCTTTATTATCTGGGTTAAAATGGATCATTTTTATAGGAACTAGGTTTTAAAGCTCATTACACCCAAAGATTTTCATTATGATCTAATTTGAAATGAAAGTAAACAGAAATAATAATTTTGCTCTGCTAAAAGAAGTCATTGTTCTTTAATAAAATATCACAAATCACAATTACAGAGAAGTAACAAATTGACAAAAAAGCACGATTCATGAACAATTATCAGCCATGTGAAAATCTATTATTAATTTACAGAAAATCATCTCTATGAGGAATAACTAGTTCTTTTCTCATTCCTAGATGGTATTTTTTTTTTTGCCTTCTTTAAAAACAATCCACAAAGTCAACTCATCTGGCAATATCACAAAACTTAGAAATATATCCACAGTGTACATTTATATGTTAACATATATATAGACTACCTAAAAGTCAAAGAAAGTTACTCTCATGCTAAGCTCAGGACCAGCTACAGAAATGAGTCAAGGTCATGAGGAATTACGCTTAATGAAATGGTCTGTTTGACATGGCAGCTATGGGTTCCTGGAAAAACAGGGAGCAGAGAGCAAAGATATTTCATGAAGAGAAGAAAACCAAATAATAAAACTGAGAAGTCTGCAAGATAAGTAGTTGAGTTGGTATTTTAAATCTCTGGTGTCTGAGAGCTCCAGCCTGGTCATGTCCACAGTAGTTGTAACACTAACAAAAATAGAGGAGATCCTTTATTGTGACACAGGCCATCATTCAGTGAGACTACAAAATTTTTAATATAAATTTGCATTTACATTATTAATCATTATTCCCTATGTTCTCTTTACCCAGTCAGAGATACTGTCTCTCAATAAAAGGAAAAGCATATGGAGACATCAAATATGCCGAAGAGCTTGGTCACCTCCAGATCCTATCCTAATATCCAAGCCCAAATCTTCTCATTGCTTTATAGGGTCAGAACAAATGACATAGAGACCTTGAAACATCACAGCATATGAGATACTATGGCCCCACAATCAACCTCTGATTTATTAAGAATTTCTTACCACAGAAATTTTGTCTATGAGGAGTTGGTATTACGGCTTTGAGAGAAGCCAGATCAGAAACATTAAAGAAAATCCCTTAGAGAGTTGAGATAGGTCAGCACCCCTCTGGAAAGATTACCCATTTTCCAAAGAGAGTGTCTCAGCATTTGGAATTACAACTTCATATTTTAAATTTCCCCAGTGTGTCTGAGAAGCATAAGCAATCATTTGATAACTCTAGAGTCTAAAGCCCTTTGAAACTAGCCCTCATGTAAACAATCCACAAAACAAGATTCTATCAAAACACAAAAAACACAACATACCATATGGATAGAGTCTAGGATGTTCCTATTGGCAAGATATATGGTTGCCTAATCCCATTTTATAAGACCATAATTCCTTCATTAACGGTTCAATACAATGTTTGTGTTGAACTAGCCACATAATTCATTATATAAAATACAATTTGTTCACTTTCATAATGTTATTGAAAGTATTACCAATCTGTTTTGAAATAAAAATAATAGGGGTGTCTGGTTGGCTCAGTCGGTTACGTATCTGCCTTTGGCTCAGGTCATGATCTCAGGGTCCTAGGATCCAGCCCTGCATCAGGCTCCCTGCTCATCAAGGAGTCTGCTTCTCCCTCTCCCTCTGCCCAGCATTCTCTCTCTCTCTCAAATAAATAAAATTGTTAAAATAAATAAATAAAAATGATACATTTAGAGCCCAGATTGGGAGTCCATACTCTCTTTGAAATATGAAACTTTAGCTAAAGAACAACAAAGGGAATCTTGAAAAATAGCAATTCTAGGACTGATCAATAGTAATATCCTAGAGAATCTTCATAGGTGCCATCATTGCATGTCTGATATACCAGATGGAAAGACTTTTTTCTATACTTATTAATGCATTGTAAATATTATGGTGGCTTGACATCTCATATTCCTTAGCATGCTTTCTTCAAGGTATTAAGATTTGGGGCTCAATTTTTCTTTTGATCAAATATACATATTCACTTCCAACAGCATATTCTAAATGATTGGATCCAAGTTCAAAAATACTTCTGAAAGATGAGTGGGAATTCTTATAATACTTCTACTGAGGTGATATAAGACAATTTCATAGAAGTTAATGAATTATTTGAGAATTCTGTACTCTGATAAAAGAAAATCATAACCCCAAAAGAAACTCAAGTAAGAAAACCATAAAGGATAACTGTTTTTAAATGTTTCTATGATATAAAGGTTGACTTTCCTAGAGCTACAGTCTTTGTTCATATAACCTGAATGTTATTTCAATTAAAACAAAAACTTGATTTGTGGTTAAATGAGAACTCTATTCGCAACCTAAAACAACCACCTGACCAGAGACAGATCTGAGAATGGCAATCACATTTTGACAGAGATATTTAATGTCCTCCAAAAAAAATACAAAGAGATTCCAACAAATATTTAGTTAAAGTGGTCAAAGTTATACAATTTCAAATTCCAAGCTGTTACTCTGGAAAAACTGAAGACTCCAGTTCATCTCCCAAGGGTGTTTCATCAAACAAGTTGTTTTGTGATCAAAGCTTGCAGCCATCCCTTCCTTCTTACTTCCCACACAGATTTCTCATCCTTCGCTTAGCTGCGGTCTCACCACCTACCCTTTGCCTCCCATACAAGTCCTTTACTCATCCATGAACACATCAGCCATCTCCTACTTACATGGACACTCTCAGGCTGACAGATTTATGCACTTTCTAGTAATTGTGCTTTTTTCCAACATTAAATATGAACCTGTCTCTATTATTTCTTCTGCTGTTGTTATTACCATGTGCATGTGGTTTGTCCTTAACTGTCTGTGAATAGGTAAGATTTTATTAAATACTCATGGTGTTCATACTTTCACTACACCAATGTGTTTTTCTTTTAGTTATGAGTTACTTGAGAGCACAATGATCTAATTCATGGTGATGATCTCCTGGTACCTAAGTAGTATCTGGCATATAATAAATCCTCAACACATATTTGTTGAATGAATGAATGATAAATAATTTGCTGAGAAACAAAATGTTTGGAAGAAAAGAAATAATCAGAATTTGATATTATTTCTGAAACTTAATTGTCTTCAATATTTTTATGTATAAATTACTTAGGAAAAAACCCATTATGTATAAAATATGTAAGAGAAATATGTTGGGATATAATTACAGTCAACATGATTGACCTAGAAACAGTGAAATTTCTTCACTGTTTACTTAAATGACCTCATTTACAAAGTTCATTTAACAAATTTTTGGAATATATGAATGACAAAGAAGCAAAGTGCTTTCACCTGTCTTTGATCTAAATGTCTAGCCAGCACCAGCAGTCTGAAGGAATATTTCCTACAGTGTTTTGTATCGATGTTAAAGTAGCATATCTTTGTCAGGAAACAAATACAACAGGGTGATTTTACTGAAGTAACATCTATTTTGGGATAAGACATTTGCAAAGTTAGAAAATAACACATAAGCTAAAAATACTACATAAATAACCGAATAACTTATTCATATATTTTCTCCCTGAATCCTCTATTAGTGAAGCTGCCACTTTTATCTATAGATGATTTTCATTTCTTTTTTAATACAGTTTGTTTTAAATCAGGAAAAAATTTTCAATTAATTGTTTTTCTCCACATCAATCTTCCAGTGACTAGTTATAACTTGAAAATACATTACAAAACATCATGTAACACTCTACTAACAGGTAAGAGTTTCCTCAAAATACTCCCACAGATATAGATTTGCAAAAACATATCAACTTAATGGATGGGCAAAGAATTAAGGGACTGATCATTTTATGTATTATTTTTCAAAAGGGAAAGAAAATGTTCCCTATATGACTCACACTTTAATTTTATTTCCCAAGAAGTATCTTTTAAAACAATCAATATTTATAAAAGTATTATCAGTAAAATTTAAATTTTATATACAGTAAAAACTATAATAACTTACATTTTATGGCACTTTAAAAGAAATTTCATACACATTATCATTTTTTATCTCTCTACCAATCTGGTATAGGAAAATATGCACCTATTATTCCTATTTTCTGGATAAAGAAGCTAAAATTTCAAAGATAATATGTTTCACCCAAGGGCATTCAGCTCAAACCCTAAATTCTCCTGACTCAATTTTTTTTTTCTCTTTTCACCACTCTTATCAGGTAAGTATATTAAGCGCGATTTCAAATTAGTCGTTCAATCTGTTACCCAAACATTCAGTCTCCCATAGTCATCGTGAACTTATAAACAATTTATTTGGAAAAGTAGAGATGTTCATTATGAGTGATGAGCTAGGTGGTCATCTTGTTTGGTAATTTAATATCTAGTCATGTGTCCTGATTATTTTATTTTATTAACATCCAAATATCATGACTAGACTTAAATTACTAAGTAAATGACTTCCTATTATATGGACATCGACTACATTAGTGATACAGACATGGAACTCACAATATGAAAAAGTAGAAACTAGAGAAGATACTTTAAGAATACTTTCCAGTGGCCTGATAACTTATATTATTATAAAAATTATAGAACAGTATGGTTTGGTAACTCGAGAAGAAAAGTGTTCACAGGACTAAGGCCAGGAGACTGGTGTGATTAAATAAATATTTTAGCACTTAGTAGGCCAAAATTTTTTCTTACCACACTTATGAAAAAAATATGAATAAAATAAATCACATGATATATGAAACAACTTTTTCCCTCAATCATGTTGTCATATGAAATCATTAAAATGTAGATTAGTGATCTACTAGGTTATATTAGCTCCTCCAAGTCCTTAAGGTCTGTTATGTCAATATGTTGTTGGGGACTTTTAAAAATGATGATTAATGATGGGAAATGAATAGTACTATGAAACAAGTATCATAGTGAGAAAAATTGACTCACTTTAGGTCATGCATTTTCAACAGGGGTGAAAATTGATTCATAAGAATAAATCTAACTATAAATCATAGCTATATATAAAGTACATAAACAGATATACAGTATATCTATGATATTAAAATCTCAAAAGAGTGGGGATCAACTAGGAAAAAAAATCTGGAAAGCTCCTTAGAGGGCAAAAATGAGAAAATGGTTGAGAAATGCTACTCTAAACAATGATTAGCAAATTCTAAGTTAAATTAATTCAAGATGTCTTTGACTTCCTTTGATAATTACTACATGATGAGGGTCAGTCATAGGAATACATTAAATAAATTCCCCCAAGTAAGTTATGGAATGTTTTTTGATAGCTATACAATGTCCAGTGTAGGCCTGAAAATAACTACATATTTTTCAACTAACAAACTGCTCACAAAAGAGAATAAATGCTTTATGATTTTCATCTTTTTTAAGCATGTAACTATAGGATAATGATATATAAATTCATTCAGTGACTATTGAACCCACCAATACCAGAAAAACTATATTGTATTTCTTGAAATAGTAAAATTCATCCTCCTCATAATAGACCGGTTCTGCTTTAGGTTTATTACCAAAAAATTCTTGAATGCATGAGATAGTGAAAGAATGCTCCTTTCGTAGCTCCAGTAAATAATGTATTTGAAGTGATACCAGAAATAATAAGTATTATCCATTTTTTAACTTTAAATATTCAGAATTTCTCTAATTCTATACCTCCAAACACATTCTTTTTTTTTAGCCAAATACATTCTGAAATACAAACTGAAAAAAGCTCCAATACCTTAAAATAATAAGAGAAAGTATAGAGAAAAAGATTTCTTCAATGTAATTTTTAAACTATTTTTTTTTAAATCAACATTATGGCTAAAATTAACAAGACAGGAAACAACAAATGTTGGTGAGGTTGTGGAGAAAGAGGAGCCCTCTTACCCTGTTGGTGGGAAGCAAGCCGGGATAACCACTCTGGAAAACAGTATGGAGGTTCCTCAAAAAGTTAAAAATAGAGCTACCCTACAATCCAGCAATTGCACTACTGGGTATTTACCCCAAAGATACAGAGGTAGTGAAAAGAAGGGGTGCCTGCTCACCAGTGTTCATAGCAGCAATGTCCACAATAGCCAAACTGTGGGAAGAGCCAAGATGTCCTTCAACAGATGAATGGATAAAGATGTGTTCATATATACAATGAAATATTACTCAGCCATCAGAAAGGATGAATAGCTACCATTTACATCGACATGGGTGGAACTGGAGGGTATTATGCTAAGTGAAATAAGTCAATCAGAGAAAGACAATTATCATATGGTTTCACTCATATATGGAATATAAGAATAGCACAGAGGATCGTGGGGAAAGGGAGGGAAAACTGGGAAGAAATCAGAGAGAGAAAAAAACCATGAGAGACTCTCAACTATCGGAAACAAGTTGAGGGTTGCAGAAAGGGAGGTAGGTGGGGGGATGGGGTAACTTGGTGATGGGCATTAAGGATGGCATGTGTAGTGATGAGCAGTGGGTGCTATATGCAACTAATGAATCATTGAATACTACATCAAAAACTGATGTACCAAGATATGATGTATATCTTGGCTAATTGAATTTAAATTTTTTAAAAAAGTCAACATTATATTGAATGCTGGAGCACTACACCTACCACCATTAAAATAAAAAAAAAAAACACCAAGGATATCTGCCATTACTATTAATTTCTTAAGCTCTTTTATAATTTTGTAAATTTGTTTGATGTTTTAAAATATGAAATCTAAAGAGCATATTTAAAAGAAGAGACCATATTATAATTTTAGTTATGCTAGATACTGTTAAAATAGACAATGCTGAACTAAGAAATACACTTGGATCTATACTCGTAGAGCTTATAGCTAAGTGGAAAAGTAAGCATTAATAAGTGTACAAATAATCAATTATAATTGTGATAAGAGATATAAAGGGTGCAAGGTACTATGTGGCTCTATGACAGAGAAACTAAGCTACAAGGATATGAAAAGCTTTGTGGGAGAGATAATAAACATGAATAATGGCTTGCAGTTGGCTAGACAAATAAAGCGATAAAATGCAAAAAACTCGCAGAGGCAAAGGTCATGTAAAGGAGCCCAGTGCCTTCAAGACACTGAAAAAGGGAATGTGTCCGGATCACACAAAGAGGGAAAGTACCTAAAGAAGAATTCAAGAGACATATCATACCGGGCTGTTGTCAATCATATTAGAAATTTTGAACTTTATCTTAAGGGCTCTAAGTAAAGAAGTAAAATTACCAAATATTTACTTTTAATAGCTCACTTTGGTAGCTGTGTGGATAACAGATCAGAGTCAGGAAATATTGGAAAAGAAGTGAGCAAAAAAAGGAAATTTATAACATGATTCGTGTTCTGATTAAGATGGTAGACTGCAAAACGCATTTATGTAGGAAGCAAGAGCAACAACATTTTAGAATTAACTTACCGGTCTCAAGAAAGAGAATCTCTAGGCTGGCAGTACAGAATGATCAGAAAATGGGGGACTGAAAGCAGCAGATAGTTCTGGAAAGGGTGTGGGATTGAGGATAATAATTAGGAGCATTGGTGAAAGCTGTCTGAGAAGCAATTAAATCTCCAGTTACTCTCCATCATTCTTTGTCACCAGGCAGCTGTCCACCTGACAACCAGGCAAATCTTGCAGGTTTATTATTTTGGGAGAGACACAGGGGTAGTCTCTGGACTGGGGAACACAAGAGAGAGTAGGGGTTGTAGGCACCATATTGAATGAACTACAGAATTGAAGTGAGACATAACTCTTCACCTCACCCACTTTTGCCTTTCAACTCTCTACATTCTCAGTCAAGAGATTAAAGGATTCTTCTCTAAGAAATCTGGCTAGTTCAAAAGGGAAAACTCAAATGTACTGACATCACTGGTCCTCCAAAAAGAGTTCTGACACATCATCTTAAATTAAATCTCAAACTCTACAAGCCCCATTGACATGCTCAGAGCTTCCAGAGCAGACAGTGGGATTAGCTATCAGCTCTCTGAGAAAAGCTTTTAGCATGGAAGACAAACTAAAATAACAAAGGAAGGAAGAAATATTAGAAGCAAGACTATGCAAGAAGAAATACTTATAAGTGGAGGGGCAAGAGAACATTCAGTAAACAAAATGGAGAACACACAGAAATCAAAAGCATAAAAGAAGATATAAAATTTTACACAGGTTTACAGGGTAAAGATACCCACCACCACCCGCAAAAAAAGCCATAAAGAAAAAACAAAAAGAAAAACAAAAAAAATTTAAAAAATAGAAAAATCTAAGACTATAAGACAAGTCCAGGAGGGCAACAGCCAAATAATAAGGATCCAGAAACAGAGGAGGGAAAAAAGAAAACAGAACAAAAAGACTAAACTATTATTAAATACAGAATAAAAGTAAGGTTTTCTTTGAAAACTGAAATCTAAGCTTGAAAAGATTCACTCCATAATTAAAAGAAACCAAACCCAGTATATATTGGCAATGTATTTTTTTTAAATTTAAGGTAAAGGAAACTATCTTGAAAGTATCCAGATACTCTACCCCCCAACCAAAACAGAAAAGCAACATAACTTACAGTTAGTAAAAGCCTGGATTAGAACAGACAGGGGCTCTGAGCTGGGCTCAGGCAGAGGGCACATTAACCCAGTAACTGGGCGAGATACAAACCACCGGTAACATGACAGCAAGCATTAGCTCCTTACAAAGTGCTTTCGTAAAGCCATAAAGAGAAAAGCATCATCTAATAAAAACAATAGACAAAATACATGCAAAGAGAATTAATCAAAATACTAATGATCAATAAATCAGTGAAGATGTGTATCATTTTAGTAATTAAAAATTGCAAATTAGAACAGGGTGAAGTTGACAAAGATCAAATAGAACAATAAATCTCAGTGTTGACAAGAATGTATAAATTCCATGTTGATGGGAATGTAAATTGGGATGTTTGCAACATGGCAATATATATCAAAATGCATACATTTAGCATATATAAATATTAATAAATGAACATCTTGTGAATATATTAAATTGTTTCTATTTTATCAGTGCTTCTATTGTCCAAATATTCTAAAATGTACACAAATTATCTTTATAGTTAAAAATATCACCGTCAAAACACAATAATATTTTAAAATTTAAGTCACTTGACCTAGTAATTTTATCACTAAAAATCTAGCCTAATTGAACAGATATGGGGAGAAACAATTGCACATACAAATGTTTATTGCAGGATTATTCTTACTAGAGAAAAATAAACAGCTCAAATACCCAGTACTATAGTATGGCTAAGTATTTTCACGGGAAACATGAAGATATGCTTGCAATATAATAAGAAAGAAGAAAAATTTCTGGATATAATATCCTTTATATTATTATATGAATAATGTTCAAAAGTAAATAGTGATTTATGTATAGGATTATAGGTGTTTTAAAGTTTCTTTATATTTTTATATATTTTCTAAATTTTCTCCAACAGTGTAGGAATGCTTTGTGTTCTGAGAAATATAAACACTACTTTAAAGCATTAAATTTGAAAATCAGTGTATATACTAAAGATACACAATGAACATGATCAAGCTGTAAGAGTTATGTAAGGTTTTCAAACAGATCAAAAGAAAGAAACACTGAATGGGCAAGGGAATTGATGAATAATTCAAATAATAGAAAATGAAGAGTTCAAAAATTTATCCATTTGTTAGTACTCAAAAATATTAATTGAAACTTGAATAAAAGACTATGTCAGGACCTTTTGATTTAACAAAGATTTTTTAAAATTAGTAGCCAATATTTTCAGACTGGTGAGACACAAAGTTTTATATACTTCTGTGAGGGAATAAAGAGTAATTTGATAATCTAAATATTCCTGTATAAGTAATATAAATTCCTGTATAAATATTTCTGTGGTAGACATTTGTCCTTTTCTTCTCCAACTTTTTTAAAGATTTTATCTATTTAAAAGAGAGAGAGAGAGCGCGCATGAGCAGGGGGAGGGATAGGGAGAGGGAGGAAGAAGCAGGCTCCTCGCTGAGCAGGGAGTCCCATGCCGGGCTCCGTCCAGGATCCTGGGATCATGACCTGAGTCAAAGGCAGATGCTTAAGCAACTGAGCCACCCAGGTATCCCTTCTGCAACATTTTTCTGTTTTCATTCCTCTCTGTACTCAAGGGGGCTAGAAGCTTAGGTACTAGATTTCACAGATTGCTTTGTGGCTTAGATTTTGCCCATGAAGGTATGGCAGCCATAAGAGGTGTGCTTCAATCTTCCTCAAAAGAACCCATCGCAAAGAATGTAGTTGACCTATGACTTCCATCTGCCCCACCTGTAGATCCATTATAGGCTCCCACCAAGGCCACACATTCCCTGAGCTGCTACCAGTCAATAACTGAGTATGACAGGAATACTACAGCCCTTTATGGGACTGTCTCCAAAGTAACCTTTGCTCAAGGATTCCAAATTGGCCTGGATAAGACATTTTCAAAATTGGGCTCAAGTTTGAGGCTCTTCCTACTCAAACTTCCTTCTTTCCTTCTCTTCTTCCACAGGGGTCAGACCTTTCTTATGGTCTGAAGGCTCACCACAACCTACTCCTTTCCTGAATAAATGTTGAATGATACAAATCTGCTTCATTCTTTTTGACCTCAGAAATTCTCATTAGTGTTAACTTTGTAAAGAAATTAATATGAATAAATTTATTAATAATCCCAATGAACAATTATTAAATATTAAATGTAAACAATTATTGCACAAAAATTTTATATTAGTACTAACAAACAAAAAATCACAAAGAAATCTAACACTAGAGGTAAGTAATTTACCAAAGTAATTTAGAGTGCATTATGTTCTCTTATGCCCCAATTAAGATATATGTTTATGAATAGTTTTTAGATATGTAAGTAAATACACATCATTTACTGTTAACTACACAAAGTGGGGGAAAAAATAAAGTCAGATATGTGGTTATCATATGACTCATAAATTTTCTATCTTAGAAATATATCCTGGGGAAATTTTGTACATGTAAACCAAAATACATGTACAATAATGTCCAGAGCACCATTGTCAAAAACAACCAATAACTTGAAAGACCCAAATGTCTGTCAACAGTAAAAGAAATAAACAAATCACAATATATTCATGTAGTGGAATCCTATGTCACGGCATTGATGAATCTCTAGAAAAAATCTTCAGGGTAAGCAGCAAATCACACTAAAAAAAAAAAAAAAAAAACCAACCC
>NC_048232.1:38067012-38141822 GCF_002007445.2 Ailuropoda melanoleuca
GGATGTACTGTATGGTGATTAACATAATATAATAAAAAAAATCATTTAAAAAAATTGCCCATAACACGATTTCATTTTTACAAAACTAAAACCCACATAAGATTATATTCTATTGTTAAGGGGTAGAAAGTCAGGAAAAGAGAATGGGATGTTTGTGGGAGGAGGGGTTGCAATCAGGGTGAGGCATGAGAGGTGGTGAGGGACTGACATTCTATTTTTTGTCCTGGTTGGTAGTTGCCCAGTTGTTTGCTTTATAATTATTCTTTCGTGCGTGTGCGTGTGTGTGTGTATATATATATATATATGTTTTATGCACTATTGTGTAAATATGAGAAATCTTAAAAGAGAGAAGAAATATCAGTATTTAGAAGGGTTAACTCCAGGAAAACAACAATTCTATCTGCATGGTTTAAAAGAGAATCACCAACTCAGGGCAGCTCAGTCTCTCACACACCTAAGTTCAGGTCAATAAATGTGTGAATACATAAATGAATGAACATCAAGCTCTAGGACATTTTAATATGTTCATAAATTAAATCAGATGAAAATATACCCTAACACCATCTAGTAATTACTATGTGGAAAAATTATGAGTGTCCCTATTTGTCTTTGTGATTTTTCTGTCACCAAAATTTCTCAAATAAACATGTATTACTCTGACAATTAAATAAAAATAATTAAATGTGTAGTTAAAAGTCCAGAATAAGGTCAGTTTATGTTCTGGCCATTTTTCTTTCTCTGGAAACATTAATCCAATTGTTTTCACAAACAAGATCTTTACAGCGCCATGAACTTTATCAAGGTTTATAGTTTTTAGAGTACAGGTCTTTTATCTTCTTTGTTAAGTTTATTCCAAGGTATTTTATTCTTTTTGGTGCAGTTGTAAATGGAAATGTTTTCTTAGTTTCTCTTCCTGCTACTTCATTATTAGTGTGTAAAAACTCTACCAATTACTGGGTATTAACTTTATATCCTGAAACTTTACTGAATTTATTTATTACTTCTAACAGTTTTTTGGTGGCATCTTTAGGGTTTTCTGTGTGTAATATTATGTCATCTACAAACAGGGACAGCTTAACCACTTCCTTACCAATCTGGGTACCTCTTATTTCTTTTTCTTATCTGATTGCTGTGACTAGGACTTCCAGTACTGTGTCGAATAAAAGTGGTGAGAGTGGACATCGTTGCCTTGTTCTTAGGAAAAAGTTATCAGTTTTTCACCATTGAGTATGATGCTGGTTGAGAGTTTTTCATTTGGCCTTTATTATGTTGAGGTATATTCCCTTTAAACCCACTTTGTTGAGAGTTTTTATCATGAACGGATGTTGAATTATAAATCAGGTTTCTTAACTTTGGTGTACATCATTTTCAGGTGCAAAGTAGCCCAAGAGAATCTAGTAATATCATAGCTAAATTAGATCAATTTTAACTGTAAGTAAACCAGCATTCTGAATATGGCCCCAGTGAGCTACCCCAGCCACCACTCCAAGCTCACTGAGCACCACCAACCTCCTTCATTTTTTCCCTACAGACACAGCAATCTTCTAGCTCCAGAGCATTCTGTTCCTTCATGTCTCAGCACCTTGCACATGCTGTTCCTCCTGCCTGGATGTCCGATCCTCTGCCTATTTAATTCCCACTCCCCATTCAAAACTCAGCTCAAGTATCTCTTCTCTAGAAAAGACTTCCCTGACCACCATACACCCATTTTACAGTTTAGATACTCTTATCCTGAAAAGTTTTTAAGAATACTTTCATAATATTTTAATTAAATATTTGATTATCAGATTTTTTCCCTGACTATACTGTAAGCTTCATAGTACATGGGGCATGTCTATTTTGTTCACTTTTATTTTTATCCAAGTATGGTTGAAACACATGTTACATTAGTTTCGGGTGTACAGCACAGTGATTTGATAAGTTTATACATTACGCTGTGCTCCCCACAAGTGTAGCTACCATCTGTCATCACATAATGCTATTACAATACCATGGGCTATATTCCCTACGCTGTACCATATCTCCAGAACTTGATCTAAAACTCAACCCTCAAAATAGATTAGCAATCTCAATACAGATTAACAGACCCTCAATATAGATTTTGTTTACTGGGTAGTTGGTTGGATAAATGAATAAACAATCAAACCAACAGACAAAAAAATTTTTTTGGCAAAAAAAAAAAAAAAAGTTAAATGACTGCTCTAACATCCAGGATTTGAACTAAAATCATCTGAATTTTTCTTTTCCTTTAGAAAAAATTCCACATAACCAAAAGTCCCAAATCAGATGAGTAATGACAATGAGGATACTATGTACTCAATCTTAGCTAATGAATTTTTATTTTCTTTTTTGTATATAACTCACTCATGTGTGTTTCTTTTACACTAAATACAGATCCTTTACCAACCCAAATATCCAATGATGACTCATTTTCTTTAAATTTGGTTTGGACATGATAGGTACAGGAAGAAAAGGCAAGAAAACATATTAGTCTTCTAAGATTAATGACTGCGTTTTTCTATTAGGAACTTGGAGTCCTAAACTGAAATGTTTCCTCTCTGATCCCTAATATCTGAAGCTGGACCTAATGTAATTGCTTCCAAGGGGGAAATACTGCTTAGGCTTTCTGACTGGCTGTCGCAATGCTCTGAGTTAATCACCACCCCCTCCCAAAATGCCCAGCTCAGTACAATCATGAGAATTCTGGACTGAATCTCTGTGGCAGTCTGAGCAATAAACTTATTTATCTGTGTGTGAGGGACTTGTAGTTCCCAAAGCTCAGAATATTTTATTAAGGGGGTGACATTTTCTGATTTTTAGATATCTCATTTTTCAAATCCAAATGCTCTGGATTTCTAGTGTTTCTACATCATGTTCAGAAAACAGAGTAACACAATTCTCCATTTGGTTGCTCTTGAGAGCACAATGCTACGACACTGATATTTTCGAGAGTTATATATTCCATTCTTTCATCTTCTACATTTACCTGTTTTGTAATGACCTAATCTCCTACCACTGTCTCTCTTACATATTCTACTTTTTGGATATCATCCTTCTTGCTATACTCACTGTCTCCAGGCATGCTCCTACTTGAAAGCATTCATACTTACTGCTGCTTTGCCTGGAACATCTTTCCCCTAGATATTTCTGTGGCTGGCTCCGTTGGAAACTTTTTTCCTTACCCAAAGGCCTTATTTAAAATTACAGTCCCTCTTGAACACTTCTTATACCTCTTTCTTTTATTTTTTTCGTAGCGCTTATACGATAAAACTATTTTATTTTTCTTTTTATTATCTGTTTTCCTACCTCTAGGACAAAAACTCCATAAAGACAAAGATTTTGCCTCTTTTATGTACTGCTATATTCTCAGGCCTTATTGCAGGTACTTGAAAATTACTGAGTAAAACAAATTTTCCATCAGAATTACCCAATCTTATTATCCCTATGAAAACTACCAAGATATTCTGGGAGTCTAGGGGTACTGGTTCCCAGAAAGGGGTTGCCTTTACCAGGGGAAACAGTAAGAGTCCTGCTAAACATAAAGCCACAGCTGCTGCCTGATCAACCCCAAAGACCAGCAAGAAAGAAAGGAGTTAATATTGATGTGGTAAATGACACTGATAACCCTAAGGAAGAGGGTAGCTGCTGTGTACGGGAGGGGGGAGTGCAGAGAAGAGTATGTTGGGCTCTCAGATGATTCACTGGGCCAATTTTTGGCATCCCCATATGCAGTTATAACTATAAATTTTTAAGTACAGTCATAGCATTAAGAACATGATAATCCAGGGCTCAGAACCCTCAGGTATGAGGTCTGGGTAAAACATCAAGCAAGCCTCCCAGATGAGCAGAAGTGCTGGCTGAAGGAAAGGGAAATCTAAAATGGCTATGGGAGTGGGCAGACCATGAGTATCAATAATGACCTTGGTACCAACTGCATTAACAAGTCAGGGGGTGGAGTGGGTGGGGAGGCATTATTCTTCCTCAAGTACATTTTCTTGAAAGTTGCAACCGATTGTGATGAATTTGATAAGCTTTGCCTGGATGAAGTGAACTTATCTAAGCAGCAAGTGGATCTGAGGGCTTTGAGAAATGGAGTAGTGGAATATAGATGTTGATATATTACCAAGGTTCTTTTTTCATCAGCTATGCACCTTTCCTCCATTTGCTGTGAATGTTAGCTGATTACAGTTCATAGCTCTTCCCATCATTAGAGGTTTATGCTCTGCAAAAGAGGAGCCACTTCCCCAGGAAGCCTATTCCCTGCCACTGGGAATAGACCAACAGCCAAGGACTAGTGGACACAAGGGTAGAAGAGGCTGTTGATCTTATCTCAAGAAGAGGCCAACTCTATGGAGCAATTCATGTTTCAGAGCCCCTCCATAGGATCTGATGGGGCTGTTCTCCAGCTGAGACTCTATTTGTGCTTAGCTTTTATTTCCTGCTCTATCTTGCTGCCCTCGCTCTCCCCCTGAGAGCACTCTTTCCATAAATCACATGAACAAGAATTCCTGACTTGCCTCTGCTTTTAAAGAAACTTACATGTGATATTATATATGATATAAGACATATGATATGATAAGACATATGATAATATGCAAATCATCTGAAAGAATGCATCCTAAGCAAAGGCCTTAAAAATTCTCACAAATATGATCCCAATGAATTATTAGCTCACAATTTTTTTTAAATCACAAAACTTTAAAATACATATCATGAGTGAGACTCACCAGGAAGAAAACATAAAAATTTCATAAAATACTCATTCAAATATAAAACATATATGAAACATGTATTATATATACAAAATGTACATACAATATGTAATATAACAATTTTAATATATGATATATAATTATATATGTTTTAAATATTTGTATATTATATATGACATATATACAATATGTATATTATATAAAATGTTTTGTGTATGTATTATATATTGCATATACAACATATACAAAATATACATAATACATAAAAATAGTAACTATATATAATATTTGAGGACCTATATAACATATACAAAACATATATAATATATAACAAATGTATAAAAAGATGAAATACAACCGAGAGCAAAAATATATCAGTATCAAAAGCCAATTCACAAAAAAAAATTGTGAATAGCATATAATAGATGAAATTAAAATTCAATATATGGATAAAAGGGCAGATTAGACAGAAGAGAACACAGAACTAGTGTGGTAGGAAGATGTAAAAAAAATCTCAGAATTCACTGAGAGACTTGAAGGTAGAGAATATACAGGTTGAAACACACAGAGGACACTGTGAAAAAGCTCACATCCACATAACCAGAGCTCTAGATAGTAAAGATAAAGGTGTAGAAGAAATATGTGATGAAATAATGCCTGAAATTTTTTCAAAGTTCATGAAAGACACCAATCCATAGATTCAGGAAGTCAACTAAACCACAAATAGTATAAAAAGAAATTCACTACTAGCTATATATCATGGTTGTACGGAGCAAGACAGCCTAAATTTGAATCCTGCCTCCTTATTACTAACTAGCCAATCAAGGACAAATTATTGAACCTTTCTTTGCTAGAGTTTCTGATCTGTAAAGCAGGTTTCTAATGATAGTACATACTTCAGAGATCGTTACGAAGATTATGGGCTGGTATCTGTAAACCTCTTAGAATAGTGCTGTTGAATTTTTAATATTCAGCTTTATTACCTTGAGTGCTTATACAAGGTGCTCCGAATCAGACATTTCTTATGATTATCTCATAATAAATAAGTAAATCTGCCTGCTTTGCCCTACACCTTACTCACGATGAAAGCCAGGTCACATGTTCTATATAAGAAGCTGAAAACTCTACAGGTGAGTAACAGAGTAGAATGGGTGTGTTCCCTGGTTTTTCCCCCTCTTGCATACAGGAGGGGTAGTCATCTCCTCCCAACCTGAAAGGAAAAAAAGTATTTTGCTGTTTTGAGATAGGTTAGAAAGGATCCTAGGCTCTCACTCTAATCTTTTGAGATGTAAATACATCTTCCTAAGGGCCAAATAAACCCCAGCTGTCTCCAAAATCAGAGTTTCCCGCCTGGCGAGGTGGTGCAGCAATTTTTCTGGCACTTGAGAGCTTAACCTGGGGACCTAATCCAAGCCGTAACATTTAGCTCACTTGAGGAGATAAGAGGAGTTTTATTATCCTTTTCAATCAAAGCAATTAACTACACAAATAACTAGAGGTACAAAAAGTCTCAGGAGGCTAGGGCTGTTTGGAGCACTGAGAAATCCCGGGAGGTCTTACCTCCCCGCAAATACCTGGCAGACACTGAATTTAAGTGCTTGTTATATAAATAAAAATAAACACAATTGATGAAATCATAAAGATAAGAGCAAAAAGTAATAACATACAAGAAGAGTCATAAGGAAGAGGATCAACAAATGCAAAAGCTGATTCTAAGAAAACTAAGAAAATTGACCGATTCTGTGAGACTAATCAAGGAAAGTGGTAAGACACACTGAGCGCCAGTCACCCAGAAAGAGGAGAGATATCTACATATACAGCAGGATTACAAATATGGTAAGAAAATACCTTGAACTACTTTATTGGTACTACCACTTTGGAAAACCATTTGGCATTATCTGGTAAGACTGAAGATAGGCATGCCCTGAGACTGAGCGATTTTGCTCCTGGAGGAATGTGTTCTCAACAAACTCTTGTACACGTGCACCAGGGGGAAAGTGCAAGAATATTTATAGAAGCATCATTCATAATGGCAGGAACATAGAATACCAAGTGTTCATGTACAAGAATATAAATATATTAACTGTAGTGACTTCATAAAATAAAATGTGGAGTAACAGTAAAAATGAATAAACCATAGCTACATGCCATCAACCCTACTGAACGCCACAAGTACTTGTTGGGCAAAGCAGCAAATTACAGAAAAATACAGTATAATACTATTATGAAAATTCAATAACAGTCAAAATTAAGGAATATGCCACTTGGGGATATATAAATACATAGTGAAATTAGAAATAAGTGCCAAAGAATTATAATCACAAAATTTAAGAGTAGTGATTGTCTGGGGAAAGAGACAAAGGAATGAAATCAGAGGGGCAGACATGCCCAGTTTCCAGAGTATTAGAAACGTTACATTTTTAAATTGGGTGGTGAGTATGAACCACATATTCATTTTACGACATGACTGACATATACATTATACTTATTATTTTAAAGGTAAAATAGTTTAAACAAAAGGGGCATTTTGCATGGATCATATCACTTGGCTTTGGAGCTGAGAAAGTATCTTTACCATGAACCCCTTGCTTCAACAGAGTGACACCCACAATTCCTATAAAGTGCCTCACTTCTCTCAGTTCTTTTATAGGCTGGAAAAGGGCACTGGGGTGACCACCCATCAGAGAGGGATGCTGTGTCTTCTCTTGTTAAGTCCAAGTAATTTGCAAGTCTTATTAAAAGGTGAGTATTTAACACTACTCTGTCCTTAGATTTGGTCCACTGTTGCCAATTTGGAGGCATGGGAAATAATGTCCTCCTTGACATCTTTTTATTTTTCTACTAATAACAATTATCAAAGAAGATTTATGGATCAGTATGCTGTATTAACGAAAAGAAGAACATTCTAAAATAGACCTATGATATAATTAATATTATATGTATACACAGGCAAACACACACTGTGGGGTGAAAACAGGATTATGAAATATGAAGGGCCTCTTCATAAAATTCTCTTATTTTGAAGGATGTCTCTTTTTGGTTTTAAACACAGGGGAAAAATTTTTTGCCTCAGAGGCATCACTCCTTCACACCACGTCTTCCTGCTCCCTGGTGTTAATGTTGCATGTAATGCTAATTAAATGCACATGTGTAACTAATTTAAGTGTTACAAAATTCAAGGCACTCTGAACTCCCTCTTCCCCCAAAAATAAAATTTAAAAGTTGCTCATCTCTAGACTTTACAGAGGACTGAAAACTGAATTGTAAAACCCTATTTCACAGAAAAATCTAAATTGACTATTCAGGTTATGAATACTAGGTTATGGTAGGAATAGTTCAGAAATAGCCCCATTTCAATTCATTTGGAAAAGGTAGTTATTCATTATATCGAGTCTTCGGCTCAGGAAAGAGAACAGAAAGGGCTGTACTGTCAGGCTTAACACATATGTATAAAACTAATATTCTCACTCTGTTCTGAATTGAGCCTGCTGAATATCACATTAGGGAAAGAGTCCAAAAGGTGGTCAAAGAGGTACTCTGGCATGAAGAAATACGATCCACAAAAAGCATGAAGGGGAAATTTACATAGGTACATATTATTAAGACACAGATCATTAAAGATGCTTTCATTCCCAGGATGACTGCAATTTGAAACTCATGTTTATTACATGTCAACCAAACATTTTAGCATCAATACCTTAAAAATGGAAGTGACGGGGAAAGGCAGAGTCACAGTTCCATACTCTTTAAACACTATTTACAGAAATGGCAGTAATCCTGGAAACAATCATGCTTCCCCCATCAAATCCGTATTAAGGATAACTCTCTCTGCATTTTTACTTACAGAGAATTACCAGGGGGGAACCCATACCTAGTAAAACTAACAGACCAGTGAAGATAGAGCATGATAGTCTGTGTTAAAGAGGTCACTTTCCACAGAGAGCTGAGAGGAAAAAAAACAGAAGAGCTTACCTTTATGATGGTTTGCACTGGATACAACTTTCCCCCACAAGGTTACGATAAATATTATCATTAGCAGCTTTCCTTTTGTTGCTTTCTGTAAGTATCTCTTACTCATCCTGGAAATAAAATAAAAAAAATAAAAATCCTAAGTATATGAAATCACTGCTTTTCCATTATAATTGTGATACATTTAGAGCTTTCATGACACCTGAACACCTGAAAATGGCATTTATTGTATTTGAAATGCTGTTTACTGTATAAATTCCTAAGAGGAAAAAATAGAAGTATTCCAAACAAAGTGCCTTGATATGATGCAAGAGGTAAGAGAGGCCCTACCTCAGTCAGTCTTCATTCACTTAACAATAGCCTAAATCAACTGGGAAACATTACCATTTTTCTCCATATAAATATAGATTTAACTTATTCACAAAATCCAAGGCACAGTTGTTTGAATAATCTTTAAATAAGTGACTTATCTTACTCTTTTTTTCTAGAAGATTCCTTCTTCAATGCCAAGTCAAATGCTCAGAGTAAACAGTTTAGATAAAATGTATTAAATGAATTCCTGTCCAGAATAAACTCATTTCAAATCTATTATTCCTAATGTGCTTAAAAAAAAAAAAAAGCCACGTGGAACAAATGCTTCTTACAATGCCACTAGTAGAGACACACAGATGTTTTAATATTGTTGGAATCCTCTGTTCTGTACTGTATCAGAAGTAGGAGAAAAATGGAAAAACAGAATGAAAAATACCAGGTGAACATTTTCAAGTTGAACTCGCAACTTGAAAAATACAGGAAAGCAAAGCAATGTTCTAATATAATAATAGCTACCTATAATAAATAAACAAATTAATTAATTAAATTCTGGGTTTGAATTTTTACTCTAATTCTAAATTATATATTAGCTACTACATTGCTAAGGGGTCAGTGAAACTAAGATAAAATATAATTCATCTGTATTTATTTATGAGGTACATAAAATATATGTGCATCACTTAGTGCCTTCTCAGATTCCAACCTACACTGCCCTCCACTGTTGTTTGACCTAGAGACCCTTGCCTCGGTTCTAGGGCAGGTTCAGGAGGTCACTTTCGGACCTAGTCTGATTCCTCTTCCTCTTGAATTCTCTAAATTGCCTTTCTCCTCACACTGTTATGTCCAAAATTCCATCTCTAAAAATATGATTCAGGGGTAGCAATGATGGCTATAATTTGTATAATTCTGAAGAGGAGTCTTTCATACGGATCAATGCATTAAAATGAATTACATATTTTAGCATAGATATACGCAAACTTTCCTTGGCCTGGAGAAGCTGTGTGCACCAATTCAGATGTCGAGGAGGCATTGCTGCATGATTAAGAACATGACTAACTCCTGAGTCTGACTGTTTGGATACGAGTCCAGCCTCCACTGACGTCTGGATCTCCTCCTTCAGTTTCTTCTACTATAATGGATAATGCATGTGAAATGCCTGATCTATTGGTTGACATGTGTGAGGGCTCAATGACTACGAGATTAGAGAACATTCCAGTCGTTTGGATGTTCCGTTGGTCCTTGAGGGGCATGAGAGTTCAGTCCCATTCATGATACGATTGAAGGGAGTTTCAGTCACACCAACAGCAACCGAGTCTTCCATGGACTTTAGTCCTATTTCATGTCAAGATAATGTATAAAAGGGTAAGTGTTTGACCTTTTCGATTAGACTATTTGGTTTAAAATCTAGTTTCCTGCCTACTGAATATATTACTTTGGACAAATTACTTCATAACTTACAGTATTTTTGTTGTCACCAAAATGAAGTTAATAATAAAGATCTACACCTGATAGTGTTGTCAGTATGAAGACTGAGACAGTCCATTTAAAGAGTTTAACACTATGCACAGAAGATGATAAGCACTCAATAAATGTAAACCATTACTACAGTCATTACTTGGTTAGTCCAGCATTTCCCTTGGAGCATTCTGTGAGGTCTCAATTCCACAACATGTTAATGAGCATGTATTAGTGAACAACATAGGGTGGGGGAACAAATATATTTGTGTAACTCTAGCTTCCACAAACGTAACCAGATCCTCTTCCAACAAGAGGTGTATTTGAGTGTGCAGAATTTCCAGACACCTTTCTCCACCCAGTTACACAGATGATACTAGTGTTCTTGGGAAGCCTCTGAGGGCTTTGTAGTCTCTCTCAGAAAACATACCCATTTTACATCACCCGTTATGTAGCCTTTGTTAACTCTTAGCACTTTTACCACTAGTTTTGTTCTGAGATTCTACTTTCTCTAACATTTTTTTAGCCATCTTGCCCCCCGCACATTCGATCCCTTATTGTACTGCATATCATGTAGCAGAATGAACAGTTTAGCAAAACTCATCTGACAAGAAGAGCTGTTTAGCATAATTCTTGATAATAGCCTTGCCATAGCAAATGGCCTCTGCTACAAGGTCAATGACCCATTGTATTTTCCATACCACTGTGCACCCTCCAAATGGGATGACAGAACTGACAGCTGTCAAACTGATAACTAGACATCTGGAAATGGAAACACCCACAAAGTCACCAGGTTGTCAGACTAAGAAAGGAAGGGGAATACAGTTCAACATGTGGAGATGTGTAAAGACCCCTGCCTTTCTCCCTCTCAGCCCTCCCCCATCCCCTCCAGTCAATTACCATCTTCTGTCAGCACTACTTCCGGAATATCTCTTAAACATACAAACTTATTTTCATCCCTATTGCAATACTTCAGTTCAGACCACCAAAATTTCTCACGGGCCACAGCCTCTTAGCTGGACTTCTTACAGCCAATATAGTTAGCCTCTGGAACTGAAGACCATGTCTGCGTCTGCCTTTTTTCATGAATACATTTGTAGTATTGAGTACTCAGTAAGTGCCTAATACTGTTGACTGAATGGGATACAGTGTAGCCAAATATGTAACTATGGTCATGAGACACCCTTTATATGATTAAAATCTTCACAAGACTCCCCTCCATATTAAGAAAAGACCCTTAATCCTCAGCAAGATATATTAAAAAAAAAACTGAATCAAAGTCAAACATTTTTTAAACTATCTCTAATCTTATTTTCTGCCTTTCCTCCCCATCTTCCTCTCCACACATACTCATAGTTAATATTTTAACTTCAATACATTTCCTCAATGTCCTCCAGCTAAATTTCATTTCCACGTCACCTGAAACATATCAGCCATCCACTCCATCCCCCAGTTCACTCTCATTAACGCTAACTTCTGCTCACTGTTTAGGGTTCAGGTTAGAAGTCCTTCCATAAGACTTGTTCAGGACTAGTTTGAGCGCCCTTCTTTATGCACACCAGCCACTTGCCACACTACTATAATTTCCATTTACTTATCTCCATTCCTCACGGTCATCTAACATTCCTGAAGAGGGACTGTGCTCCACACATTTGTGAATACCTAGGGCCTGACCCAAGGGGCAGCCTAGTAGCTGGAAAATGATTCTTTGCTAATTGCTGGTGGTACCTTAGAGCCAAATATATTGTGTAGTTGTCAACATAAGGAGGAAGCAAGTATGTTTCATTTCTTTAGGATAAAATTAGGAAAGGACAAACAAAAAGAAGAGTGTAAGAGATAGGCAGAGTAGGGGGAGACCAGAAAGGGCACACCAGGAAAGAAGAAAAAGGGAGGAATCCAATCTGGAATATGTTTTATTCTGATTTTTAAATGACGATAAAGTTTGAGCAAACTGAAGTGTAATGGAGTGAAGGAGGGCTTTCAACAAAGGCACATTATCAAGAAGAAGAAAAGTTGAATGGTTCATTTCTTCTTGACCTTCCATGAGAGCACAGAGGAGGGGGCATTCACTTCTCATTCAGTGTGTAACCACCAGACTCCAGTTTAAACATGTCTACCACAGTCCAGGGCCAAACGCACTATCAGAATTGTCCCATTCATCTGTAAAAATGCCAAAATGTAAGTGACTTTTTTAACAGCAAAACCCGAGGGAAGAAGAAACAGGAAACTGAAGGATAAATACACACAACGGACGAAACCTTGAAATTGCTCCTCAAGCGGCCGCAGCTTGCCAGGAGCACAAGGCAAACGGGATAATTGAGCAACGGTAACCTTGGCAGTGAAGGATGTTGAAAAGTTGTCAAAAGTAGAAGACTGACAATTAAACCTTGAGACTTTTCTCCCCTTCCTTTCTTTTGTATGACATGTTTCAGTTATATTCTCTGAGATTTAGTCTTTTGAATGATTGTGAAACCCGCCTCCCCACCCATGTGAAAAGTGCATTTAATTGTAAATTAGCAAGAACTGAAACACTATTATGCTAGTAGATAAATCATGTCCCCATAAAAACAGAAAGTAAGTTTAGCTCATCTAAAGAGGAGAAGATGGGAGGAAAAGGAGGGTGATGGGGGGAAGCCTTATATACAAAGGAGATAAAAGCTGGGACCTAGAATCCAGCCACCCCTGAGGAACGTCCTTGAGTGTAAAACACTTCTGTGGAAATAAAGGCCACATAAGACAATATATATAAAAGTCTTTTTAAGACTCTTTACGTTGATCTGATATTTATACCAACGCAGTGTTGGCATGGGTTTTAAGAGCCCAATCTGGTATGAGAATTTACCCTAGAGGTGAAATGCTGCAATCGATAACACAATTTTCTCCTCACAGGGACCAGAATGATGTTATAAAATTTAAATCAGATTCTATTACTCTACCCAACTCCTTGCTTTAAATCCCAGAATTTACTTACCTATTGAAACAAGAGTAAAATCTAAATTTCTTACTGGAAAGAAAGCTCAACATCGTCTCCCCCTTTGGCCTCTCTGACCTCACCTCACATTCCTGTTCCCTTCCTTCCCTACACTGCAGCCACACTGGCCTTCGCTCTGTCCCTTTGTGGGGGGGGGCGGTCATCGAGAGGACATGACTGATCATTGACTCATGAGCTGGATACAAGCAGTCAGACGCTCCTTCCCTCCACCCCCCGCCCCCGTCCTTGGAATGTTCATTTATATGTACCATGTATATGCTGGAAGCTGTTTCGAGGACATACTCCAGAGAGTGTAAGGTGTTCTTGAGACCATCTGGAATGGTATAGGTGATGGAGCCCTAATAAGCATTCTCTATATACTTTTAAGAGCCTGGTGGATGGATGCAGAGATCTACTCTGCTTGTGGCCACCCAAGACAAGTCTCCTATGTAAGTTTCCCTGTTTGTTAAACCTGCCACCTGCCAATCTGGAAGGGCCTGCCCCTTTCTTCCCTTTCTCCTTGCCCTCCATGCATAGAGCCAGTTGTAGATTTCACCCAGGCAACTTCTGAGGGTGCAAACCAACACCCTCATGCCAAGCTTGTTCCACACCTTACACTACCCACTAGCTCTGCCTTAGAGTCTCCTCTTTGCACAGTGAGCTTCTGTTTATGATCGCCTCCACGGGGTGCCTCCTGACCGGCCTGCCCTCCGGAGTCTGGAGAAACCCACCCCACAGTTTCTCTTGCTCCCACTAGCCTGTAGAATTTGCTCCATTTATTAGAATCTGAAGTTATCTTATTCACTTATTTATACATGTTTAGTGTTTATTTTCTTCTTTTTCCCATTAAAATGTAATTTCCATGAGGGCAGGTCCTATCTATTAATCACTGCTCCAGCACAAAGAATACTTACAATATAGAACATCAGTACATATTCAATGAAGGAAGGAGTGTATGGATTTTATAATCAGAACAAAAGAAATGAATCCTTTTAATGAAGAACTTTCATTACTTCTTCTAAGTTAAACAATTAAATTTCTATTATATTCAGCAGCTAGGAATGCCGATGGCAAGAACAGTGTACATAGTAGTGGAATGAGAGGAGATGAAGTAAGGAGACTGAGTGGGAGACAAGGAAAGGGAAACAGAGACCAGATTGCTCTCTTAAGAAACACGCAGAGAAGAGAAGTAAGGATGGAATGGTAGCCAGAGAGATTTGAACAAGGCAATGGGAAGGAGTGAGAAGAAAGAGAAAAGGTAAAGATACCAAAGTGAGGGTAGAGTATGAAGTAAAGTTTTTGTACACTTTCATGTTCTCCAAGTATAATTTATTATTACAATATTGTTATCAGAGTGTATTTTGCATATATAAAGTGTATTTTGCATATATAGAAGTATTTTGCATATATAAAAATATATAGTAACAAATTTAAGAGACAATTGTGTATCTCTATCAATAATCCTGCACTGTGTGTTATATCATCCAGAAGCTGGGGTGGTTGATTCTAGACATTTTCATTTACTTTCATTTACTTTGTTTTCATTGTACATCTTCTGTCCAGCATCATCACAGTATAGTACTTATGCCACGCTTACCAAGTACGTTTAAATTAAAATCTCCCTGCCAACCCAACTAGAATCTGGACTTCCCATCTTGTAAATTATGATCACAAGTTTAGTGAGTTGCATTTTCATATGCCAGTCATATGGTGAGCTTCTTTTTCCTTAGGTAACTTCAAAACAAAGATTTTGGAATCTTAATCAGTTTCTCAACTCTTTGATTTTGGAATCTTAATCAGTTTCTCAACTCTTTCTGATTTAAACAATTGCTTTAAAATTTTCATTTTATTGGATACATCGATGCTTCATGATGAATCTACATTTGGGATTTGTTCCACTTAAGTCAACCCCGGAGATTTAGCCAAAAAAAGCTCCAGTGGTTTATAACTAAGGCTTGCCTGGTAGCAAATACAAGCTTCATTTAAGAACAACAACGGCCTTCTTCCTTCACCCAAATTTTACATTTCCATTCATTTTGCCGCAATACTGCAATTTTGGTGAGTATAAAAACCCAGGAATCACTTCTGCTTTATGCCTAGCAATGTAAAGCCAAAGTGTTTATTTTTTCCAAATACGTTTGCCAACTATAGGCCATAATGATAGGAAACAGAAATACATTATCATTTAAATAATTAGGTTCTAAGCTCTAATACCTCAAACAGACAAATGCCCCATTCTCAGGTGTTGAATCACCTGAGATTCCTCAGAGCACCAGAAAGACACCTGCACTGCTTTCTGTCTGTTACTACAACAGAATCACTTACTCTCCTTTTCTATCTATAAAATGGGAATGTCACTATTTTCTCAAGCAGCAACATTACTGTAATACACAAGAAATCATGTAAGTTTGAACTTAATAAGAGATATATGATAAATCAGAGGTGTTACTATTTCTTCTACTGTCCTTCTTTCAGAGCATAGGCTTAGAAGTCAAAAATGCCTGCCTGAGTGGGATACTGGCTCTACCACACAACTTGATAAATCCACTTATCTGTTAACAACTCTGAGTCTCAATGCCCACATACAGAATGCATGTATACTATGTTTTGAGAAATAAAAACAATGTATATAAAGCATCTTCCACAAACCAGAATAGAGAAGACAGGGAAACTGTAGCTATTATATTATTAATATTTGGAGCATAGCTACCTGGCTAGGAGTGAGTGGAAAATCAAAAAAGCCTTTGAGCAACAAATAAAAGAGCTCATGTGTTTTAATCATAGGTGAGAAGTGAACCTACTTTTAGGAATTTATCCTAAGTCTACAGAATTAAAAGGTGAGAATATTAAGCAGCAGGCTAAAAATGGAGGTAGAGCTAATGAACAGAGCTTTCAGATAGTTCTACAAAATGAATAGTGATACAGGGATAATAGAGAATAAGTATCAAATCTGTAAATACACAGCATTCTTGGATCATTAGGTGTAAGGACCAATACTCCTCAAATGCTTGTAGAGATAAGTAGAGCATAGCATGCTAACTGAAGTTACTAATATTACTATATATATTTTTACAGCTTTAAAAATACTGGCTTAAAATATATTGGCTTAATGAATCATTAAATCCTCACAATAACTCTTTGAACTAAGCTTTGCATGCTTTAATATCCCCAGATTACACATTAGAGTCTGAAAGAATAATCTGAAGGCAAGACCTAAGTGGCAATGGAGTCTTGAATCTAGATCTGTCCACTGGCTCAGTCCTCATTGAGACAGTGGCTGAACAATGCTCCGCACTCTTGTAATGGGTCCCAAAAGTACATGGTGCATTTCAGGCAGGTGTGCACTGAAAAAGGCTAAAATGAAATGCTAGTTCTTGGTTATCTGGAAATTTTTTTTAATTACCTAGTGCCATGATACCAGATAAAGGAAAAACTATTATATCTCATTACTGCGGGCTATAAATAAAATGACCAATCTTTACATGGTACACCTTTTATCATTTATACACACTGCACAGTCTGATGAAAGGTAAGTTAACACTTTCAGAATTAAGTGTCCAATGTCTTCCAGACACCAGTCTATTGAGATTAGACCTAATGGAATTGCTACATCAGGAATGGCAACTTTAGTTACACTTGTCAGATAAAATAGAGAATGCCAATTTAAATTAGAATGTATCTTTTTTTTTTACAGGTTGAAATACTAATGATATACAAAAATACAGCACATATTTAATGTATACAATTTGATGCATTTGGACAAGCAAATACCCAGGATACCATCACCATAATCTAAGCATACACACATCCATCACCCCCAAACTTTTCCTTGTGTCCCTCTGCTGGGTGTGTGTGTGTGTGTGTGTGTGTGTGTGTGTGTGTCTGTGTTAAGAATATTTAACATGAGATCCACCGTCTTGACAAATAAAGTGCACAACACCGTATCTAACTACATGCACTATGTCGTACAGCAGATCTCTAGAACTTGTCTTCTATAACTGTAACTTTATAATCACTAAACAACAACTCCCCCCTTTCCTCCTCCCCCTGTCCCCTGGCAACCAATATTCTACTTTCTGCTTCTATAAATTTGACCATTTTAGATACCTCATATAAATAGAATGTAATTTTTGTCTTTGTGTGACTTATTTGACTTAGAATGCCTTTCAGGCCCATCCATGTTATTGCAAATGGCAAGATTTCCTTCTTTCCTAAGGTTGAATAATATTCCACTGCATGTGTATACCACATTCGCTTTATCCATTCACCTGCCAGCGGATATTTGTGTAGTTTTCATATTGTGGCTATTGTGAATAGGTCTGTAATGAACGTGGGAGTATGGATACCTCTTTTGATCCTGATCTCAATTCTTTTGAATATATTTCCAGAAGTGCTGAATCTTTTGGTAGTTCTACTTTTAACTTTTTGAGGGACCTCCATAATGTTTTCTGTCATGGTTGCACAATTTTACATTCCCACCAACAGTATACAAGGGTTCCAATTTCTCCACATCCTCCCCAACACTTATTATTATTATTATTATTATTATTAGTCGTTGTTGTTGTTGATGTTTATAATAGCCATCCTAACATATGGGAGGTGATATCTCACAGTGGTTTTGATTTGCATTTCCCTGATGATGAATGATGTTGAGTACCATTTCATGTATCTATTGGCCATTTGTATGTCTTCTTTGGAAAAATATCTGTTGAGATCCTCTAACCATTTTTTAATCTTTTTTTTTTCTTTTCTGCTAATGGCTATAGAAGTTCTGTATATATTTTGGAAATTAGCCCCCAATCAGTTTTATCTGAAATTCACATTTCACTGGGTATCCTATAATGTTAGTTGTCAAAATTGCTGACTCTACCCTAGTTTTCAAATATATTAAGCAAGAAACTAACATTGACTTCTAAGTGGAAACATTCTTGTCTAAAGAAAAAATAAGCTTAGAATTTTAGAGGACAGTAGACACTAAAATAATGAAAATATATTTGTTTTTGACTATTTTCTGCATACAGACTCAAGAAGAGATGACTAAAAACTATTTCTTCAATTTGGCTGCAGTTCTGCTAGCCAATTTTGAAGATTCTGAATTGTTTATATGGTTAAAATATAGCATACTTAGTATAGTATGGCAATTAAGAGCATGTTTAAAGTCAGACATGGATGTCAAGACTTGGCTACCTACCAGCTGTTAGAGACATGCTGTTTAATTTCACAAAGCCTCTATTTCCTCTTCCATAATATGTGGATAATAATAATAACTGCCTCAAAGAGCTGTTGGGAAGGTAAATGAGTTCATTTATGTAAAGCATTAAGCAGATCCTGACACGTAGTAAGCAATCTATAAATGTTTGCTATAATATAGTAGTCATTTAAAATTCTTCTTGATTAACTCTTCGTTAAATAAGAAAAACCCAGTTGACTGATCTCCATATCTGGCTGATAAGTACCACAAGGCATGAAGAGGCCAGAACTAAAGATGTGTGCTTCCTTTTTACATGTCCTATTGAGGCATTTACTCCTTTCTCAGTGGCTTTAGACAGTTTGAGGGTAGTGTGTCCATCAAACTTAAATTTCATAGGTCTTTGCACTTCACCATATTAACCTTAAGTGACATTCTTTCTCTGCATTTCTGCTCATATTCAGCGGTCCTATCCTTACCATTTGTTTTCTGATTTTTTAAAATTATGAACTATTGCTTCTGGGATCCAAATCTATTCTTCCTAAATTAAAAATAAACAAAAGGCAGTGTGGTTATATGGTATGATCAAAGTGAGATTTCATACTGAACCACCTGTAACAAGCAATATACAACGTCAAACAATAAACCATAAGCAACTTTGAGTGTAATTGAGCTAAAACTTAAAATGCAATAAAGCCATTTAATTGTAAATAAACCTAGCTTATACCATGTAACATAAAATGTATGTGTACCACCAAATGATGGCACACTGACGATGTTTATAAAAGAAGAGGGCTGGATAATTGAAATCTAGACAACACAAAGCTTCATTTCATATTCAATGTCTTCTCCTATGAAAACATCAGGCAAAAATGTCAACAACCAGGACAATTTGGATTTGCCTCCCCCGCCATATTAGAGCAATGACGCTATGTCACACGATGGCTAGGAACAGGTTGTGGGAGATAGGCAGTATGTAGACAACTCACAAAGCATCCCTTCCTGCATGATACAGAGATGGCTACATTTCCTAATTGTTGGGTGGAGTATCACTAACTAGAATAAGAAAGAAAACTTCCAATCGTATGTGGCTAAATCCCAAGCCTACCATTTAATTTTGTGGGCATGTATAGTAAAAACAGAGCCAGCTCTCCACATAATCTAAAGTCCACATACAGGGCTCAAAATAAAATATTATTAAGTGGTGACACTGGGATGCATGCATTTTTCTAACTGCATTTTATATACATCCCTTGTTTGTGTTCGATATTTACGTATAACTTCATGTATCTTAATGAACTCCTTCTGAGGGAAGAGCAGAACATTATCAGATTTTAATATAGCAAAGTACTATGCTCAGCTTTCAGTTAATAGCTTAAACAGCTGTGAACTCAACTGATTAAGAATCAAAGCAGCAACCACCATGTTCTATAAACCTCTGTCTACACAGTAAGCTCTATAATGTATTGCTTTCTGGTTTGTTCTTTTTGCAAAAAGATTTCAGACCCTTCTTAAGTCTTATGTTTTTAGTCTTCCCAATATCTGGGACTTCCTTCTCTGAATAACATCAATCATTTAACATGCACTAACTCTACTTTATCTGACATCAACTGTTTCTATCTCTTCCTGATGTTTTCCTTATGGATGAATTTGGTTTTCTCAGTCGCAGAGCAGGTATGTTTCCAGCAGGGTGTAATCACACTGCAAAGCAGAAGTCAGGGGTTAAATGTTCATCTTGAGAAATTCTCCCAAAGTAAGACTCATTAGATTGTCAAATTATGTCCCAAGGTGGTGGTAGAATCCTATTACACGAATCTATTTTCAAAAACTGCTCCAAATACACTGAGTAAAGTCCTACATTAGGGGAGTAAGACCAGTCTGAATTACAGCCATTGCCAATTCATACCTGCTGAAAACTACTGACCTAACTTCCTTCCAATTTACATACCCTCACTTCATTTTTGGGAACGAGAATTCAAGACACATCAGATAGAATATTACACAAACCAAATGTGCTAGATACCACTATGATTTTACAACAATTTAACCAATAATCCCTAAACCAACACTCTTCTTGCCATGTACAAGGGATATTAAAGTGCTTTGTAAAGTACTCTGTAAATTAGACCCATAACCAAATCATGTTAAAATAGGTAATACTGTCGAAGTATGAACACTGCGGTGTATGTGTTCAGTGGACTATTATCTGTCCTTAAAAAGGAATGGAATTCTGATACATACTACAATATGGATGAACCTTAAAAACATGCTAAGTAGAAAAAGGCAGACACCGAGGTACAAATATTATTCCAATAATGTGAGATATCTAGAAAAGGCAAAATAAAAAGAGAGAATAAAAGAGAGGTTTCCAGGATCTGAGGTGGGGGGAGAAATAGAGAATTATTTTTTAATGGATATAGAGTTTGTTTGGGATGATGAAAAAGTTCTAGAAATGGATAATGGTCATAGTTGTACAACATTGTGAATGTACTTAATTCTACTGAATTGCACACTTAAAATGATGAAAATTAATAAAAATTATGTTATGTGTGTCTTATCATAGTAAAAACTAAGTAAAAAGGTAATATAGCAAGAGTCATAATGGGAATAGTTCTCCCCATCAGCTCTAGCACATATCTACATTTACTTTCTTCATGGCACTTCACAGTATTTGAAATCATAATGTTTATCGATTTACTTTATATTTTCCCTCTCTCTCCCTCCCAGAACACAAACTCTACAAGAGCAAGAATCTAGGCTTTTCTATTTCACTACTTTATCCCCAGCACTTATGATGCTTCCGGTCACAGAGTTGGTATAGAATAAGTATTCATGGCTTAAATAAATTAATAAATGGAAGAAATACTATAAATGTCCTTTTGAGTTTGGTTATCCTACATGATCGTGCACTTTTTCTTATGTCTGATAACATTTAATACCTCTATCCCTTGTAGGCAGTAGGATACTTTCAATTGTTATTTTAACTTGTGTGTAAGTCCTGTCTCTAACTAGATTCCGAATTTTGAGAAACCATATGCTAGCTCTGCTTCCCCATAAAATATCTCACCCTTGCATAGTGCCATATGGTGTACTAAGAACTTTCACATCCATGATCACATTTGATACACATGACCATGCGGCTGGCAGAAATAATTACCTGGCAGAGATGAGGAAACAAACTCAGAGAAGTTAAATGACTTGTTCAAGGTCAAAGTTAGTAAGTGGCAGAGCCAAAACTGAAAACCAGGTCTTCTAGGTCCAAGATTGTTTCCATTAAAAGAATGACAATGAAAACAATGTTATTAATGTCATATTTTCTATGCTTTAAAATGGAATGCTTTAAACTAAATCCTACTATATTTCTTTTTTGGGCTTCTAAAAAAGGTACCCTGACCATAGGTTTTTTTAAATCCTCAAAAAGATGCAAATTATCCAGGTCTGGAAATAAATTTAGTGAACTATTTACCAAAATAATACTGGGTGGAGGGAGGGAGGGCCTGTGGGGGTGGAAGGAAGGAAGGGTGAGGGAAAAGGAAGGAAGGAAGGAAGGAAGGAAGGAAGGAAGGAAGGAAGGAAGGAAGGAAATGGAATGGAAAGGAAAGGAAAGGAAAGGAAAGGAAAGGAAAGGAAAGGAAAGGAAAGGAAAGGAAGGGAGGGGAAGGAAGGAAGGAAGGAAGGAAGGAAGGAAGGAAGGAAGGAAAGAAGGAAGGCAGGCAAAAGAAAGCTGTATATAGATCTATGATGGGGCCAATTGGAGCAGTAAAGTAAGGAAGTGAAATGACGGATCAATCTCAGCCTCTAATTCACCTCCAGAAACCACCTCCAGTCCATTGGTGATATATGGAAATGTGAGCTTTGTTCTGTCATACCCTCCCATTTCTTATGAAGATCCAGGAATCCAGAACTATATATGAAATCTCTCGATTTTTAAATGCTCTCAATTAATTCCACTTTAAGAACACTCTGCATGCCAAATACAGCCCTTGAGCAGCCAGTATGTAGCTTCTGATCTAAGCCATCATTTTTCTGGGAAGGTTATAGAGCCGAAAGCACTTTCTAGTCATACGTTATATAAATTTTGTTTGACTTGAATCAGAAAAAAAACAAAACAGGAAGGGAGCATATAAAGACAAAAATAACCTTAAACCAATTAGTTACTTTCCCTGTGCTTCTTGATTATCCCTAATTTAAAGTTGTGCCTAGATTTACAGACTTCAAATGAATGGTTTTTTATCAAACAACTGAGCTTATAGGAATATTTTAAAGTCCTTTGAAGATGTTTCATTTGGAATGCATCTTAAAATTTGGTTTTCATTCCATGCAAGAATCCAGAGGCTAAAAACAGAGTATTCATTCATGCAAGGACAAGATCTGACTCTATACTTTAGCAGTGGCACATAAAGATTATAATCGGGAATGAAAGAAAGAAAAGGACCTACTGAAAAGCAGATGTCTTGAACTAGAAGTAGCAATCACAGCATCTGCACTTTGGCATCGGGTAGAAAACACTGGAGGAAAACAATAAAGCACAAGGTATAAAAATACCAAAGAAGTCAGCTGGTTCTTTTCAGCTGGTAGGAACAAAAACTACAGAGTACAAAAGGATATTTAGAAGATTTTGGTAAAAATGTGAAGCCTTAAATAGCTTATGGTTCACACAAGCTGGAAAATAGAGGCCAAGGAAGTAAATGGAAAATAAAGTGGCTGTACTTAGTTTCCTTCCTAGTCTAAGCCTCAAGGGACAATTCAGAACTATCTCAAATTCAGACTCTTTCACCAGAATCAGTAACATTGATACCATCTTTCAGATGCCAAAGCCATTTCAGTTTATTACATACAGCTTTCCAGAAAACACCTTAAAATTCTATCTAATGTAGTTACGCTTGTCAACTTTCTATTCTACATGAAAACACAGAAAGAATGCAGGATTTTCAGTAGAAGTACTTAGATTCAAGCGTTGGTCACCAGCTACTGTTAGGTAGGTGATTTCTGGAGTCATTTTAATCTCTTTGAGCCTCAGTTGCCTTTTTTGTTAAATGAAGGTAATAATACTTGCCTTAACTACCTCATTCAGTTGCTGTGACGATCAAAAGAGATAACCTATGTGAAAGTGCCTTACAACCTAAATATGTTATCCAAAGGGTAAAAAAAGGTTTATCATCCACTGAAAACTACAACTTCACCCACCATTCAACAAATATTTTTAAGCATTCACTAACTATTTATTTCACATCTATAGCTGTGAAAACGATAGGCAAGATCTTTGCACACACGGAGCCTATGCTCTGACTAAAGTTGTAAATTCTTAATTTAAGGTTTGACAATAACATAGTAAACACAATAATTCATCCTTCAGCTAATAAAGGATTATAAATAAGTTTATGATAATGCATTGCTTGTTTTCCATTAATTTTCATGAAGAAAAGAACATAATAGCCTATCTTAATTAAATTCAGACAGACACAGCCTAAAATCACATAGTCAAAGTACTGTTTACTATACATGCGTCATCAGTACATAGTAATTATTAAGCAGTCAGCACAGACACACTTGCTATCAGAAAAACTTAAGGGAAATGCAGCTGCCTACTCAAAATTTGGCTTGGGGAAATACTATATATTCATCTAAAATAGCTATTATTAAATGCTTATTTTATGCAAGGCCCTATGGGGGGCATTGTAAGTGATACCAAGATCAGCAAGCCCCAATGCCTTCCATCCTTCGAAGACTCATAATAGAGCAGAAATGAGATTTGTAAGATCGTGTAAGTAGAGAATGATGCATGGAAGGATTATAATGGTTTAGAGAGTACACCCAACTTGGGGGTCAAAGGTTCATTCAGAAAAATTTGACAAATAAAACTAAGTGCCAGACCAGTAGCCAACATTTTGAGTTAGATTCTGATTATGTGCTCACCCAAGTCTGGTATATGAACCAAAGCAAATTATTTCAAGGCAGTTTTCCTATTTAAAAAAAATAAAATGACAAAACACTACTACCTTTCTTGCCTTCTCAAATCCTTTTGAAAAAAAACTCAGGATAGAATAAACAGATTTAACTGAATATCAGTTACTCTACAATTTTGGTAATTACATTAGACGATATATGTGAAGCACCCTCACTCCTTCTGACACTAGAATGTCCTCAATGTGTATTAAGCCTGGCTCCGAAGTAGGAAATAATTGGACTAAACCTTGAAATATGGGTAAGAGTTTAATAAGCAGAGATAAGAATGGCACACCAAATCAAGGGAACAGTCCGGGGAAAGACATGTGACTGGAAACATGCAAGGAGTAGGTAAGGCAAGCAGTCTCATTTGGCTTCACCCCAAAGTCTACAGAATGGAGTAGTAATAAGAATTAAATCTCAAGCAATCTATTCCAAAAATAAGGAAACCAAGAATGGTGGAGTGACTCTCTCAATAGGGACACACCCAGAAGGGGTAGCTTTAGGACCCACATCCAGCACCTGACTATAAGGTCCTTGTTCCTTCTACCTGATCACCTAAAGCAATGGTAGTGGACATGTTATGCACCAGATGAAGAGCATAGAAAGAGTTTCTGGCTTTCCCATTAGTGCCAGTTTGCACAAAGGAGGAACAACGACACGATGCCAGGGCGAAGGGCAGCACTGCTCCTTCCCCCCTCTTCTTTAGTTCTATGCCAAGCACTGTATAATAATAACCACATTCACAAGCCCCTGACACCACCTGCTGACGCCACCACTGTACAAACACCAAGTGAAGATGGTAACACAATTAAGTGTTCACGTACTGGGGGGCATTTCCCAATTTGTGAATTACGTGGGAAGCGAGTGCCTTCTGCCTAGTTCACCTTCGCTGTTCACCTGATTCTGGATTAACTCTTTCTGTCTTAAGGTATGAGGAATAAAAACTGATCACTATATTAAAGTGTATTTAAGAAGGTGATTGTATGCTGACAACTGCACAATGGCCCCTAATAATAAAGAGCAGTTTTGGATATATTGATATAAAGGATTCTTCTCTCCTTTCAGAATGTTTATTCCTATGGAAGGAAGACAGTATGTCTAGAAATACTGTCTTCACTCTTTCTTAAGACCCAATCAGAAAGGAACCTAGTAAGTACAACTCGTGGAATGCACCTAAATCCAGAAATAACCCCTATAGTTATGACAAATAATTGGTTAACATTTGCGAAAGGATATGGGTAAGGTCTTCCTTTGAAATACAAGAAAGCATTTTTCCAAAGCCAGAATCTGTCTCCCCAACTCCTTTAGGCTCAGACCTTCCTCCAGTAATTAGGCTCAACCCTAGCACCTGGAATAAGAAATTTAAGGAGATATGACCCAATACCATGGGATTCACATCACACTGGTCAATCAAACCATAGTTTTGACATTGACCAACTTGGGGCCATTGGACAAAATGAGCAAGAGCTTTCATTTCTTCAACTATGAAGCGGGTGGAAATACAGATGCCTTTTTTAAAGACTTGTGAGGACTGAATTACAATAGGGCCTCACTCATAATAAAGGCTCAACAAGAAAATATTATCTGGGGGAGCTGCCACATCTAACAAATAACTAGAAAGGTCATAGAGAAGACCAAATGGAAAAATCAGTGCCATGTTGAAATCAACTATTAACTCTTCCAAGAAGGCATCTCTGCCAGTCCCCAGCACAAGCTGGATTTGCCTCCTGCACATTAGTCACTGTTTAGTAGGGCGGTTTGGAGCACTCGGGTCTGCCTTGGCAGCTTCCTACCTGTGCAAAAGTCCTTTCTCTGTTAAACGGGGAAAGTAATTCTTCCCACGTAATACGGTTAGCCTTATTATTAAATTAGTTAAGACATAAAGCCCTTAGATTGGCACCTGACATACAGAAAACCCTTAAGTGTTAGCTATTCTGCATTATTAGTGTAGTTCACTCAATAGGCAGGGAGATGACATGATGGACCCAGAATGTCCCTAAGCCATTAAAGCCAGGAGGTATCCATGTTTCTGACAAACGGGCAGGATGCCATGAGCTCTGGCTCTAATCAGGACTCTTCCCACCAAAAGTAAACTGCAATATTAATTGCAACCTAGAGAAGAACACACCCCATGGAAAAGATCGCCCAAACTAGAAGGAAGCAATCATTGCCACATCCTCCTACAAAGAAAGCAAGCAGGCGAAGTGAGCATAACAAGTATATATAACAACTCGCATTTTTCAAAGCTTTTAAAGGATGCAGTCTTTGTTAGAAATTCAGTGAGAGACTGCACTTTAGAAGATCAAGTGGATAAAAGGACTCTTAGAATAAAAATTAGGGGCCCTAAGCAAGAATGCAGCAATCCAACACACAATGGCATGAGGCAAGAATAGTGTGAATGAATACCAAGGAGGATCAAAAGAACCGAAAGGAAGAGAATTTCACAGTGGACCAAGGTGTATTACCAAAATCTTAGTGACTACATCCGTCCGAGGAATGAATCCTGAGTTCCAGTCTAACCACTTGGGGTTGCACATAAACATGTCTTAGTCATATGGTAAATTTCAGAGTCTATTACTTATTCCAAAATGTAGATTCAGTAGGTTAAACTCCCCTGAGGTCATGGGATGCTATATACCAGAGGTGTCCACAGCAGGTCGGCCTTGACCGCTCACTGCCTGTGCGACCTTGGCAAAGTTACGTCATCTCATGCTCCCCTGGGCTCATGGGTCACCAGCTAGGAGCCGCAGCGTTATCAGCTCACACAGACAAAACATGCAGGATCATACATGACACGTAAAACACACACGCACTCTGTTGTGCCATGAGGTACTAAGTTAAAGGATGTCACCATTTGTTGTTTCTGAACCTCTAGACAAACTGGACCCCAGTGAGTACTCCAATCACTACTCTGGAGACCAGAGGGGGCAAAAGCAGATAAGTAACACTTTTTTTAGGATGTCGTGCTCTGCCCTGTTCCCCAAGAAGCAGTCCGCACAACTAGGCTTCACAAAGTTCATTCTCTCTAGATTTATTTTACCTGACAACCTGAGAACCTGGGAACGTGCTGCTTGAGAAGCCAGATGATGCCTTTGATCCTTCTGTGCCTGACACTTAACATAGCGCCGGGCACAAAGCAGGGTCTCAAAAAATAATGATCAACAAATGAATATCAAACAAGAAAAAATTATTATAAATCTAGGACTACTTGCTAAAATCAGCAGACTTTTAAATTCACTAACAAAATCATTGTCATTTTAATGGCCTTTTAATAATTTAAAGCTAAAAGCATTAGCAGCGCTTTTTAAAGTGGATTGTGTAAACCCGTATGTTGGAAATCTTGAAATGTTTAAAAATGAATATTACCACCATTTCCTTCTGTCACTTAAAGACTTTAAATTTTTTTGTCCGCCTCAAATGTTCTGAGAAGCTTTGTGCTCTCTATGCATTGGAGTGCCTAAACATAGAAAAATTATCTGCTTCCCCATCTACGACTGATTTTTTTCCATTACCAAATGAGAGGTTCTAAAGGCCCACAATGACTAGGATAAATCACTCCATTTCTTTGACTCTATTAAAGTAGATATTTTATGTCCCACTGCCACAAAGTCCAAGATGAACACCAGAAATAGCCTGTGAGTTGAAGAGTCTCATTTTAAAATGGCATCACAATTTATCCTATTTCTTACTGTACCATGAGCATTACATTATTCATTAGAAGTATTTGTTTTTTAAGCAGCATTACTCCACTTTTGCTGAGTGGAGCCTTCCCAGTGTAAGGTGGTGATTTTGAGGGATAACTTCTACAGATAAGGTCACTTTGTGGAATTCCCACCTATGTGACCCTAATGTGTTTGCATAAATATAAATTCGCTCCGTGACATTCCTGTCATGTTTGCTCAGTGAGCAAGTAATTTGCCATTCTCATTACTCCAGGTACAAGGTACCTTGTAGAAAATCAATCTTCTTTCTGCTTCATACATCACAGTTTCCCCCAGACATCCAGTGCAGTCTGACTCGAAATGAAGCTGTGAGATAGACACAAGTCTGTTTCAGCAACCGCATTGTCCAAAAGGGGCTAATGAATGTTACACCTCACTGGGAAACCCCATCTTGGGGCAGGGGAAATGTCTATATACAAAGCAAAGAGGCTGTTTCGTGCAAAGCATTTCCTATACCAGAGGGAGGAAGGTCTTAATAGTGGAACGAACAAGTAGCTACGGGGGGTTTAGTGCACAGTTTTTCAAAAATATTAATCTACCATCTCTTCAGGTCACAAATCATTTTCTCCACCTCTTGACAGGCTGAAATTTGACTTTGAAAGACAATACGTTGCAAGATCCTGACTGGCTGTAATATGTCAGGCTTCTCCCCAGGGACAGAGCCAGCTCATACCAGCAGATGAAACCATTTTCGGTGTTTTCACTGGTGCTGATTGCTGTTTTTTTCACCAGCATATCCAATTCAACATCATAGTATAAGTGCCAGTGAGGGGAAAAATACAGTGGAAATATTTTTATCTTACACCTATCTTCAAATCCATGGAAGGGGAATATGCTGGAATTTTCGTGATACATTGTGGCTCACATTTAGTGAAGAAAACCACTAATTCAAATGTCAATGAATATGAGTACCTATTATGTTCTATCATGGAAACCGTAGATAAAATAATCAACAAAAAAAACCAAGGTCCTGCTCCTCATGGAATTTATGTTCCGGGAGACAGAAAATTAATGAATACCCAGATAAACCAATGTGACAATTTCAAGTATTGATCAATGGAGAAAAAGAAAACAGAGTCATGTGATAAAGAGTGATGGGGGGGGATGGAGATTATAAAGCAATATTAGGTAAAATAATGACAAAGATATTAGTGATGATATTAGCCAAAGGAACCAGCCATGAGAAGAAAGAGGAAAAAGTATATTCTGGGAAACATAAAGGAACACAAATAGTGAAATAGAGAGAAGGCAGTGTGGCTGGAGGAGGTAAGCATGAGTACAAAGAATGGTACCGGCAACTGTTAGATCACGGGGGCCTTGTTGGTTATGATAAAGAATTTGGGTTTATTCAAAGTGAAGTGAGAAGTCATTGTCAAGTGGAAGTAGATGCTTTGAAACAACAGGGAAAATGACATGATCTGATTGACATTTTTTAGGGATCGCTTTAAAAGCATTTTTGCATGGATAAAGAGTTGTCAGAGGTAGGAGGACCCGGGTGGCTCTGTCAGTTAAACATCCGACTATTGATTTCAGCCCAGGTCATAATCTCAAGGTCATGAGATCGAGCTCCATGTTGGGCTCCACTTAAGATTCTGTCTCTCCCTCTTCTCCCACTCCTCCCCTCCCCTTTTGTCTCTCTCTCTCTCTTAAAAAAAAAAAAGAAAGAAAAGAAAAGTTGTCAGCAGTGGATGTAGTAGAAACAGAAGGAACAGTTAGGAACCTGGTGCCATGGTCCAGGTAAGTTATCATGATGGCTTGACCTAAGAAGGTATCAGTGAAGATAAACAAAAGTACGTATAGCTGTTTTCAATATATACATCTTGGGATTTATCCAAAGATTTGATGAGACGATGGTAAAAAAAATAGTGATGTCATTAGTAAGATGGAGAGGGGGTAGAAATGAATAATTGTCTCTTGGACATATTGAGACCACAGATATCCAAGATGTTAAAAGATGTTACTTATGAAATTGAGAGCACAAAACTGGAGCTTAGGGAGAGGTAAATTCTAGGGCATATAGGTCCTACTTAATACCAAGTAACCAGATGAGTTCTGGTTACCCAGAATAGGATTACAAATAAAATATAGGGCACTAGTTAAATTTGAGTTTCAGATACAATGAATAATTTATGAGTATAATGATTCATTAGTATAAGTATGTCTCGAACAGTATATCTCAAATATTGCATGGAACACAGTTATACTAAAGCATATCCCTATAGTTTATGGGATGGCAGGATGGTTAAGTGGATGGATAGATGGATAGATAGACAGACAGACAGAAGGATAGTTAGATAGACAGGGTGTGTATTACATGGGAAAAACTTACACTAAAAAAAAGTTACCTGAAATTCAAATTTAACTGGGCCTCCTATATTTTTATTTGCTAAATATCAACTACATAGTTGCTAAATGTGGCACCCCTAATGCAGGATGAGAGTGTACATATAGAAGACCAAGCCCCGGTGTACTCTGAACTTGACAGGTGGATCAGAGGAAGAAGAGTTTATGTAGTGTTTGTAAGGAGGCTTAGAGGAGGGGTCAATAAGGAGAGTGTGAGTCTAGAATTTTGACTGTTGCTCAGGAGTTGAATAACATGGACCCAGCTAGTAACCATGACCTATGGCAGCATGGAAGCAAGCCTGGGTGACCTTGCAAACTGTAGCTACAGCGTACTGGAGGAACAAAAGACCCCCTGCAGTGGGATGAAGAGATGAAGAAATGGCAACAGTAAATACAGGAGGAGGGTAGTAACAATGGGGTGACACAGGGTTGGGGAGATACAGGAGAATGTGTGTAGGTTGACGGGAATGATCTGCTGGCAGCGAGAAGTGAATGATTCAGAGGGGAGACGGGGAAATGGTGGGACCAAAGCCCTTGACAGGAAACAAGATCCCAACCGTGATGGATAGGCTGACTTTTAGCAGTAGTAGAAACAATTCTTCCATTTTAACAGAAAAAAGACAGCATATTTTTGTGTGGGTTCTGTTGGTTTCGAATTTTATAAAATCACTCCATTTATAAACATGTACACAAAAATATCTCATGTAAAATAAATTTTCTACATTTTAGTTTGTCCAAAATTATCCAGCTATTATGTATTCATATAAACAGAGACATACTCAAAATAAGTTGCATGTTTCAAGATGTTTTGATAGCTAAATGAATTACTCTTAGATAGTTGTTTAGGAAAAAAAGTGTTCACTTTTACTTTCCCGTGGCTGCCTTTATTTTTCATGAATATGGGAAGTATAAAATAGCCTCTAAACTGTTGTAACATCAAAACTGAAATTTTTCTAAATGGAAACCAGAAATTCCTAAATAACATTTCCCATAACAACTGCACCATACCATACATCATTAAATAGAAAAGTTTTGCTAATACAAAGTGAAAGCAAAGACTGCCAAGCTCCAGAGAAACAAAGGTCAGTTGCTGTGGGAACCATACTTTGGACTTCCTGACCTTTGCATGTGTTGCATTAATGTGGATATTTGCATTGGATCTCCTCCAAAATAAAAATCAGGTATTCAGTGATATAGCTATAAATGCAGCCCAGCAGCAAAGAGACAGTGTGGCACTTTGAGAAGCACAAAGAGAAACAGTAAAGACATTTAAAAACTAGATATAATAATACTTCTAGAACATTTCTCTAAGTATCGTGCAGTCATTTGTCAGTTACCTGAGTTACTAATGATATTTGTAAATGAACATGATTATTTGCCTGTAACACTTCATGTTCTTATTAACAAAAGAGTGATAGACTGGCAACAAAATTCCCTGATTTATTAAAGTTTCAGAATAAGGACTGTCTGCATGGTTTCTGTTATTTTTAACACAAAGCTCACAGCTAAAACAATCCTGTATTCTTTTGAATATTTAAAGGAATGTGTCTCTTATCCATATCCTGCATTTGAAGTCAAATTGATACTACTTTTAGAACTGATAAAATATGGGTACAGAAAAAAATCCCAATCATTAAACCAACTAACATGTGGTTACCTATTGATAACATTTTCCAAATAAACAGGCCTCTTTCTTGGCATGTTTACTACAATTTAAAATTTCCACCTTCACTATCTTTGGAGAGAATTTATCTTAGTTTCCCTGTATGAACACAAGGAGCATAGACAGTGCAAAATCTAAGCTCCATAAAGACAGATGCCTTATATGCACTGTATTTGCAACTTCTGTTATCCAAAAGGCAGGCAATAAAGATGGATGGATGGATGGACGGATGGATGGATGGATGGATGGATGGCCAGCCCGCCAGAGGATTATGGGGAGGGGAAATTATGAATTTAGTGAGATAGAAAGATATCATAAATATATTTTTTAATCAGAGAAGAAAAATAAGACATATCAGAGATTCTCAATGACTTGGTACCATCCTTAAAGCAACAAGTTAGTGACAAATATTTTCATTCCATACTTGCCCTCCTGTAATCTACTTATTCACACACTTGAAAAATAAAACGGGCCTCATAAAAATTAACCCAATGACTTTCTAGGCTCTTGTGGCTAGATTTTTACTTCAGCTTCATTGAGATATAATTGATACATAACACTGCACAAGCTAAAGTGTACAATGTGATGATCCGACATATAAATATCGAGTTTTGCTAATACAAATCCAAAGCAAATACTGAGAATATTGAGACATGATTACCACAATAAGGTTAGTTAACACACCTACCATTTCATATAATTACCTTTTCTCATGTGTGTGGTGAGAACATTGAAGATTTACTCTCTTAGCATTTTTCAAAAAAGTAATGCAGTATTGTTAACTATATCACTATGCTATACATGACATCCCTGACCTTATGTTACACAACAGGAAATTTGTACACTTTGACCAGCATCTCCTCATTTCCCCCACCCTCAGCTCCAGGAAACCACCAGTTCACTCTGTTTCTTTGACTTCCACTTTTTTAGATTCCATATCTAAGTGAGATCACAGACTATTTGTTTTTCTCTGTCTGACTTATTTCACTTAGCATAATGCCCTCAGAGTTCACCCATGTTGTCACAAAAGGCAGGATTTCCTTCTTTTTATGGCTGAATAATATTTCATTGCATATTATTCATTATATACAATAGATCTTTATCCATTCTTTATTCATTCATCCATTGACAGACACTTATGTTGTTTCCCTTTCCTGGCTATTTCAAATAAATGCTACAACACATTTAAGCCCTGATGCTTGGAATTTTCTCAAGGGTTCCAAAGCCATCTCAAATACAGTACAGTAGAGAATAAGAGAGGAAATTACAAAGGCCAATATCCCCAGAATGACAACCATGCTTATTTTAAATAACTCCAACAGTTCAGATATTTAACAGGTCATACTTCTAAATCATAAATTGAGGTAACCCCTTCATTAAAAAGAAAAAAAAACTTTTCAGAGGCTGGGACTGTGTTATTCTCAACTCTGTATTCTAGAAGTTCTCCAGGGCACTATCATATACTAGGTACTTAATACATGTGCGTACTGGATGAATGAGTGAATGAAAGCTTGCATGCCCAGGCACTCTAGTGAGAAGTGGAATGTAACCTGGGAACTAATGTATTAAAAAACAGTTTATGCAAATTCCTCAGGTGTTTAGTTTTATGAAGAAGTTACCCACCCCCCAAAAAAGGATTGTCTCGTAAATAAGGATTTCTTAAGACATAAGATCACAAATCCAAGCAGCAATTAGAGAAAGGGGAGACAGAGGAGGGGGAAAGGGGAGGGGAGAGAGAGAAGGGAGAGAGGGAGGAAAAATGGGAGGAAAAGGAAGGGCCAAAGGGAGGGGAGGTAAGATATATAACTCAAATTTTGGTGGGTCAAGATGATGGTGCCTAAAATCTATGTTCACAGAGGACGCAATTGGGTACCAGTTTTTTATTTTACTTTTCTCTTCTTTTTATAGCAATTAAAGCCTTAAACTTGGCCAAAGACAAGTATGAAGTGCATAAGGAAAGTAATGACTCTGGGGTTGAGGGTTAATAAAATTCTGGAAAGAAAAAAATTAAAAATGGCAGTCAAAAACACAAACTAAGCCAAGATCTAATTATATTATATTTTCGTGAATGTAAAAAACATTATGAAATATTTAATAATCTACCAAACTCTATGTTTTTCATCTGCCCAGGGAACCCAAAGACTTGCATACAATTATCTCTTCAGTTAAACACACAGCACTTGACAAGTACTCAGATTCACATTCACATCATTGTTCCTGATATCACCAGGCCACTTCAAATGCTGGAAGCTCTTCCCTTGACAATCTCTGTGCTTAGAGAGGTTTCAGTTCTCAGGGATTCAATCTGCTTGTTTTAATTAGTACTTCTGCACTATTTGCCTATACCTTACAGGTGAGCCCTTTGGCAGAGAATTTAATTTTCTTTATTCTTATTTTGCCAGCATTTCTAAAATTGAATGAAGAAAGAGAAAGGGCTCAGCAGGCGTTGAACAACATGACGCCCTGTCAACCGAAATGTTAAACAGATATTCTGACTTCTGAAAGACCCCAGAACACAAGCTAAGCTTTCCAAGAGAAATGTAGCTGTTTGTATTATCTATGTTCTTTTCTTTTGTTTGCCATCAAGATAGTTGTGATTTAACCAGCAAATGGAGGATATTGATAGAAATTTCTTAGAACAGGGTAACCTAGATAGTACTCTACTGTCAGTCAAGAGGATCCCAATAATAACTGATTTCACGGGATACTACTTTTCTATACTATTTGGTACATAAAAAATAGGTAATATGTATAGTTAGAAAGCATGATAAAATAAATGTGGACCACCACCTGCTAAACACATCACTAATTTAAGAACAAAAACATTACCACCATTCTTAAAACTAAGTATTTTGTGTTCCCTCCCAGCTCTCTCCTGCTTCTCTTTATCTAAAACTAACCAGTAACTTTCCTTTTTTAAAAAATAATTTCAGCACACATGTATGTATCCTTTACCAATATATTATTTCAATTTGCTTGGTCTGAGCTTTGTAAATATAGTATCATACTGTGTGTAATCTCCTTAAACTTGCTTTATTCACTCAACATTACATTTTAAAAGATATGTTTGTGTTGTTGCATCCAACTGGTAGTACATTCATTTTCACAGTTGTATGAGCCCTTGTGTGGTTTTAGCACAATGCATTCATCCATTTCTTGTCAATGGGCATTTGGTTTGTTTGTAGTTTATTTTTTTTGTCATTGTAAATACAACTAGAAATAATCTTATACATGTCTCCTGGTTCATTCATTAAGACTTTCTCTAGGATGTATACATGAGAAAGAAATTGGTGGTCAAAGGGAACATATTTAACTTTACGAGATAATACTAAGTCATTTTTCAAAATGGCTGCCCAAATTTACATCACCTCTAGCAGTACTGTGTGAGTTTCCATTACTCTACACATTTGCAAACGTTTGATATAGGAAAGCTTCTATATTTTTGACATTGTAGTGGGTATAAAATGGTATCCATTTTTGGTCTTAATTTACATTTCCCCAATTATAACTAAAGGCAAATGTCTTTTTTTTAAATTAAGATATAAGTGATATGTAACATTAGCCAATGTCTATTCCTATGACTTCATGACTTTGATATCCATTAGTTTCTGAACAATAAATGGATTTTCAAGTGAGCAGTTAATATCATCCCTTTGTTTCCATCACCAAGGCTCTAAGATTACATCAAGTTTTTCATTGAATTAGCCACCCAGTACTGAATTTTGAGTTGTGGATGTGATTACCAGGTACTAATCTACTTTTAACAAGTATGATAGATTTTTTTTTTAAAGAGCTGCTGATCACTTTTCCATGATCTTCATAAAATATATGCCTACATATGTCTACTTAACTGATCCTTTTTCCCTGGTAGTGTTTTCTAAGTAGAATGATTCTAATGCTGAACTTGCTTCCACCTTTGTAAATGAAAAACATTCTCTAAGTTGTTGGGTTTTTCCTTTTTAAGATTTTATTTATTTATTTGTCAGAGAAAGAGAGAGAGAGTGCACACAAGCAGGGGGAGTGGCAGGCCAAGGGAGAAGCAGGCTCCCGGTTGAGCAAGGAACCCAATGCGGGACTCAATCCCAGGACCCTGGGATCATGACCTGAGCCAAAGGCAGACACTTAACTGACTGAGCCACCCAGGCGTCCCCATTCTCTAAGTTTTATTAACACTTGCTAACTGTGGGGAAAAAAAAAAACATATAGAACGCCTAGAGGAGAAAAAAGACACAATGTGATTATAGTGAAAAATACCTTGATTTCCTCAAGAGGCTGTTGGAAGAAAGCACATGTACTTGGCCAATAAAAATTAATTATTTTTCTCAGTTAAGATTGGAAAAAACTGAATGGGATTTAAAGTTGAATTGAAGGTACAGTTCTGAACATTTTAGATCCACACAACTCTGTTACATTATGTCTCCCACAGCATCCAGAGACAATTTCAGATTGTTAGACCATGTCAGTTAAAGATGATGATTATACAGCTATACAATCTGCCACAGGTCTGCCCTGATATCATTTCTGAGAATGGGTTCTGTTTCTTTGAATATTTTTATGCATAGACATCACATGTTCCTTATTTACTGCACATGACTAGGATAGCAGTACAATTTCTATCAAATATACTTTTAGGACTTTTACAGCACCTGGCTATGGCTGGGGGGAGCACTTCGAGCTCTGCAAATCTGCCAGATAAACTCCTTAAAATGCAACCTATTGATTTAACCATGGGGCATTCACATTAAAGAACCTATGTTTTTCTGGTATGGTAGTATAAGAATGATCCAGCCTCTTAGCAACCTATTAAATCTATGTTGACTGCAAAATAATTCAATCTAAGAAGTCTAGTTAAACTATAGAACTTGGGAAACATAGAATGTCAACTTTACAATTTAAAAGTGACCAATTGTCACAACCTTAAAATAAGATATCAATACTATGACTACTTTCTATTTGCCCAGCCAGTTCAAAGCTGGACATGGCACACGATCGATGCTCAGTTCATGAAAGAGCACAGAAACCACCTCCTGTGCTTCCATTAACTCTGCTGTCCTCATTTTCTGGAGTGCTCCTCCTTTTGGAAACATTTCTCCCTCTTCTGGGACTGAAGAATCCAAAACCCTCATACTCTTGGTTCTCCTACTACCTTACTGGGCTCTCATTCTCAGGATACTTTGCTAATATTTGCTATTTTGGATAACCTCTGAATGGCTATTAAAGTGCCAGACCCTTCTTCTCTGTCTACAATTTCTCCCCAGATGATCTCCTCCAGTGCCACAGCTTTAATAAGAATGCTCTGTTCATTCACAAAATTTCCCTCCTACCCTGACATCTTACCTGAGCCAGATTTTCACGTTCAACTGAGAATTTCACATCCCCAATTAGATGGCTAATAGACATCACAAACTTATTGAGTTATGCATCTCCATCCTTCTCCCCAACATACTATTCCTCTCCCATTCTCCATTGTATCACCATCCAGCCAACAAAAATATTCAGAAGTCACCTATGATTCCTCTTTCCCTCACCCCCATTTCCAACATTTCAGCACAAATGCTCAACATCTTAAATACAAATTAAACCCATCCATTTTTTTCCACCTGCATTCTTTCCCAAGTCTGGTCTTCACTACCCACATTGGCCTCCTATCTGATCTCCCTGCTTCTACCCTTCCATCACAGAACTTTTTCTCCTAATAACATACAGAGCCATCATTTTCTTTTTATACATGCAAATCTTACCACTGCCCACTTAAAATTTTCCAATGTACTGTTTGCTAGTCAGAATAAAATCTCAACTCTTTACCATGACCCACTCACCTCCTTTCTAAAAATGCCCAAATTTTCAAGTTCTTTACAATGCCTGCAAGTCCCTCTCGTTCTTCAGATTTCTGTTCAAAGCCTTCAAGGAGGCTTTCCTGACTATCACATATAGCTTAGCACCCAACTGATTACCATTCAGTGAACATTACTATCAGTAATAATGTATTTGTATGTTTTCTGACTCCTACTACTAGCATCTAAGTACCATCTAAAGAACCTTTTGTCTTGCTCACCATGGTGTTCCAAGCTACTTGGTCTAGAACAGTGACTGGCTCATAGTAGACACTAATAAATAATTTTAAAATAAATTTAATAAATCCTCTCTTCCTGAGACCCAATAGCCATCATGCCAAAAAAAGTCCCTGAGTTATTTTCATTTTCATGTCAAATTTAATAGTCTTGGAGAAATTGCTTGATTTGCATGCTACTCTCTAATTTTAAGAAACACTCATTTAAAATGTCTACAGTTTATCTGCATGTCAGTTATTACGTGTTGAGTCAAAAATGCAACCGCACTCATGAAGTCAAAAACTTCACTTTTATATTTACTTCTGAGGAACTTCAAGAGCAAAAGCTCTTCTCTACAAAGTCAAGTGTAATTTACACTCATTAAATTCTCTGCCTTTCAGACAATGAAATAATAATAGCCTAAGTGATCTGAGAAAAATGCTCAGCTTTTGGCAATCCTGCTATTTTTTCCAAGATCCATCATCAAATTACTAAAGATTCTGTAACTTCAAAGCTATGCTTTTGGAACACAAAAAACTGACGCAACAGCATAGAAGTTAGAAGTAGAAACCTCAAAGCATCCTTCCATATCAACTATATTATTAATAAGGTAAAGAACAACATAAATTTAAGCATCAATGCACTCTAGCAATTAATGGTGATGTTCTAAGGATAGAACACCCACAAAGAGGCCCCTGGCTTTCTAGCCACCATACCAGGTGAAAGGTAAACAATCTCCAGTATAAACATTTGGACATTTGGATAAAAAATACTACCAGTTTTTTCTCAATGGGACAAACTCCCTCCAAAACTCAAGTATTGAAGAGGCAGAGTAGAAGGCTAGGAGTATAGGGAGGTTTTAGATTAAGTTCAAAATTTGGCTCTGCCTCCTACTAGTTTGTACTTCAGCATATTACGTGTCTTCCCATCATCGAATATTCACTGAGCACCTACTCTCCCAGGGACTATACTAGGTGCTGGGCTATAAAAACAAGCTCTTGCAGTAATTTAGAGACTTAGTCGAGAACCTTAGTTTTCCAAGATAAAGTGAGAATAATACTAGTCCCATTGATGATCAACCAAGATAAACTAGGCAACATACTTAACGCAAAGAAAATGCTTCAATAACTAACTTACTATTTTTATAATTTTCAACCAGATTACATTAACCCATGGGCTATGTGATTCCTCCTAGCCACTGACAGTATATATCTGAAATGAAAATGTAGACTGATTCAATTCCATTGGCAAGAATCACACTATAACTATTGGCCTGGGCATGAAATGAATAAGACGAAAAACCAGTTATAATGATATGTTTTCAGTATGCTTAAACAGTAACTGAATCAATGTTTCATTGAATTCATCTTTGATTCATTGAAAAAGTACAAAAATTCACCATGTTGATTTTGTTTACCAAACAACATATTTTTTAATGTAATACCTTTAACAAGTTTCCATTAAAACATAGGTGCTAAAGGGGCGCCTGGGTGGCACAGCGCTTAAGCGTCTGCCTTCAGCTCAGGGTGCGATCCCGGCGTTATGGGATTGAGCCCCACATCAGGCTCCTCCGCTATGAGCCTGCTTCTTCCTCTCCCACTCCCCCTGCTTGTATTCTGTCTCTATCTCTGTCGAATAAATAAATAAAATATGTGCTAAAAAGAAGTCAGAGGAAATTATACATTTAGGACCCACTGGCCATTCAAGAGTTTGGGGTGTTTTGTTTTCATTTTTTGGTTCTCCATTTCATAACAATTAATTAGTTAAATATAGGAATATAGCCTAGAAGTACTATTCTGCTTCACAGAGAATTACTGTACCTAATTCAGCAGTACGTGAGACTTCTACAGTGAAATAAAACTATTTTATGACCATCTTAAAAAGGTAGCCTCTCATCTTCTCATAAAGTAAGAGATCATATTGTTCTTCAAAAGCCTAAGCCATTGCTAAGCCTTCTAATAAGTGTGCTAATTACGTGAAATTACATGAGAAGTGCCAGAAATGAAAAAGCAATAAATTGTCAATTCTTTTGAAACTATACTTTAATAACCCAATGTTACCATTACCTTAGTATCAAGACACCAATTTGGAGTAATAAATAGCTATAATAACAATGATACAAATTAAAGAAAATAAATCCTTAGCTTAACCTCTCAAAAGGTAATACGGTCTTAATATTATTTCAATGAGGATCAAGTTTGATATTGTACATACATGAATATGTAAACCACAAAGTGCTAAATAAATGTACAGAATCAGTATCACCAGGAGTCCTCAGTATCACCAGACACTTCACTGTTATGTATATTAAAGACTGTGGAGGTCTCCAGGAAAATTTTCTTTATATCAAATTAGTACAAAATGAGATTTTAATTAGAAAAAGGGCTTTCTGTCTTCCTCACTTATGAAAGCAAAGAATAATGCAGAATTCCTTTTTCATATACAGGGGATAATAGCTTTTTGAAAATTACCAAAAGGCAAATACTCATTTTATTAAGCCCCTGAACAAAATGCCTCTGACATCTATCTATTGCCATCAGGCACGCAGACACACTCTCTCACACACAGGCCCCAGATCTCTCTCTTTTGCAATGCTTTATCAATTCATCTGAGACTACATGGAGAAAGCCTAAGTTCAGTAGCCATGTTCTTAACATCCACTTTACTACTTTTAATCTTCCTGTTAAAAAAGAAAGTCTACTACCTGATTCAGAGTAACTGCAGATGAAATTGGTTTTTGATAAGTTGTCAAGAAAAAGTATAACTATTCTAAACACTGAATTTTTACTTGGAAAATACAGACGAATCACCTATATTCTACCACATGGGAAAATATCACTGCCTGCAAGTTATGAGGATGCCATAAACTCAACTACAACGACATGGATTCTAAGGATTTTGAGTGTCAAGCCCAGTGATATATGGAACTAGGATGTCCCAGGACTTCAAGGCGGCCAAGAATCATCAGCCCAGACACCCAAAATATGACACCAAATGATAGTCCACTGAGGACACTATCATTAAAGAACATCAATCTATTCCACGTAAATTTAGAGAAATCTCTTTACAGAGCAACATAAACATAGTTTTGTGTGTATGTGAGAACGAGGGAGAACTGGATAATATCTCATGGTCTTTCCCCTCCTTTTATTTCACTGTATCATCAGAATGCTGCCTTCTTTGCAAATCTAAGCCAAACTGATAATAACTGTTCCCCAAAGTCATTTTACTCTCAGGCCTGAAGTGTAATTTTGAATCGTGGAGTGATCCAACAGTACAATTTCAGGAAGCAAGTTTTGCATGAAGGAGCCTGCGTTTCACTGTCAGAGAGTTACCAGACATGACAATTTGTAATCCCATGGACACAAGAAAGGACGTCCACATGTCAGGAAATCTGGAGAGAAAGGCGTCCAAGGCCCTGCACAGGATAAGGAGTCAGTCACAAATTTGTAAACTATAACAAGCATTTTGACCTTGAAGTCAAAACATTTTCAAGGTTTTATTTTCTAGTTTGCAAAAATGGAGGTGAGTTACCAAAATGGTAGAAAAATTATGCAAGTTGAGAGCATCCCAACAGTGCCTCGGGATGCAAGGGTAAGTAAGGCACAGACCCTTCTCACCAGTAAAACTGACCAGGAGGGGGTTTTTAGATAAGATTCTGAGCCCCAGGAGGAGATGTTTAGGGGAGGGAGGGAGGGAGGGAGGAAGTTAAGAAGGGAGGGAGGAAGGAGGAAGGAAGGAAGGAAAGGAGGGAAGGAGAGAGGGAGGAAAGGGTCGCCCAAAGACAGGAGGCATGAGCAGGTCAGGACGGTACAAAGGTTAGGCAGCCAGTGGGGTACAGACAATCAAGTGAGAAGGGATTAAACAGCAAATGCACCAAAGAATAATAAAGATATTGGAAACCCCTCACTACGTGTTTCTAAAATGGCAGAAGGAGGATTTGAGCATGGTAACATCTACCAGCTTCTAGTTTTCCATAAATTAAAAGGCTTGCTAAACTGTAGAAAATTGAAGTGGGAAATTTGAGTCCATCTTAAACAGAGTGGTCGAAGTTTCAAATATTCCCTGAGAGGAAGTTACTTAAGGAAAAATTTTCTAGCTTCTTTAAAGGAACAATTGACATACTTACTGCCTTTTAAACATGTAAGAAGGGTATATTTATTCAACAAGGAATTATTAAAGGAGATTATGGGAAAGGACAAGGATACCTAACACAAATCTCTGACCAGAGGAATTCAGCTGTGTAAGTAGTTTTCAATACAATACAAAACAAGTGCCCAAAAAAGTCACGAACATTCTTCTGGATGCGTGTGTGTTGGCTGCTGGTTATGCTGACCCATTCATATTCTTTTCTCTTTCACTCCCTCGGGACACAGTCCCTCTTGTCAGGATCCTAACAAGAGCATTCTTGGAATTTAGGGGTACAATCCACAGCATGAAAAGAAACGCTCTCTTATGCACTGGTATTACGTATCAGTATATGTTAGGAACACAGATTACCAAGTGGAGAATGCTGGAAAGGTTGCTCCCTCCTGACTTCCACTCAGTGCAGGTTGCTGATGACAACCAACGAAGCCCTCAGGTGGCTGACAAGCTGTGGCTCTTCTGTCTCTCGGAGAACAGACAGCATTCTCCCCAGAGGTGTGCTCTGGGATCAACATAACCCACGAATGCCTGCCGCGCAGGGCTGCGGGTTCAAGTGGTGTCAGTAACAGCCCCTGTGTTCGAGGAGCTTCCAATTTCATTGGAAGATAAAATGTAATCACGGGGCACCTTAAATAACATTAAGATTTTATAGGCTGGTCAAGACGACTAGAGAGCAGCCAGCTCAGGGGTATGCCTAATTCTTACAAAATGTGTGCTACACACAAAAATGTACTAAAAGAAGAAAGAATATGCATCAGGAAAAACGGTGACAGAGGCAGGAACTGTACTGGGTCTTAAAACTAGGTGACGGTAGGGACCCCATAGGGCAGAGTGAAACCAGCCAGGCCCCTCATAATTAGCACCCCCTTTGCCGTCACTGCTGAGAAACGCACCCTGTGCAACTCGGAACCGTCTGCGTGTCTTCCAAGAGGGTAATATCAGCCCTGACACTGCCAATGATGGGGACAACTCTAATTTAGGAGACACTTGTTTCAAAGATCAGATGTTTCACTCTCTGTCTTTACGACTTGCAAAAAAAACAAGTGATTTGCCCACAAGTTCCCTGAATGGCTGAGGAGTTACGTCATGTGCAGATGTTGACAAAGGTTGCATTGCTTGGTATTTTGTCCTCACAATTTTCTGAAGAAAATAGCCGTGTTTATTTTCTGTTATGCTTTCTGGGCCATTCATTTAAGATTGGATTGGAAAGCTTCTTTGGGTTTAGATTGTTTGCATTTAAAAACAAAACAAAAAAATCCAACATGCAACCAAAAAAAAAAATTAGCCATTTACCATAATTAGCACTCTTATAATCACTCAGCAGCAGGAAGCTCCCTTCCTGGAGTCTCACTCTGTACTCCCACCTTCGCCCAGACTCTGGGCAACATTTCAAGCAAAGAGGCATTGGGATGGGCCCAATCCTCCCAACATTCTAAACCATCACCAGTCCTACCATTTCTCTTACACTGATTATTCCCACGTCAATCAAACTCCAGGTACCATCCAGTGAAGTTGTATTAAATCATGACATTTGGCACTCACACACCACTTCAAATTAGTTTGCTTGGGCTACCAAATTAAATTCCACAAGGAATTCCTGGTCAAGCTTAGGTGCCGAAACTAAAAATGACGCCAAATCTTTAGAGAGCCTACACTTCTCATGCATTCAGTGAGCAGGGTTATCTGTCCTAGTTTGTGTTCCGGGCCAGAGCAAGAACAAAACCAGCGTTGGTGCCAGAAAGTGAGCATCAAGCCAAGACAGTGAATCGCAAATAGAATTGGGGGTAAAATCAGGATTGATTGCAAGGATCCTGAATGAGGGATGTCAAGAACTTGAAGGGGAAACATCAGAATGGCAGCCAGGACACAACAAGCAAGGCTCTGAAGGGAGAAGTGAGCGAGCAAAATGCAAACAGCACAGGGCACAGCAGAGGATGCAGAGAACCTCAAGGAAGAACCAAACCAATGCCAAACGGAAGTGAACACCTTTTCCCCTGAAGCTAAGAGTTCTCATCCAGTCCTCATTGTGAAGAAACTTAAAAATATCATCCACACTCTGCAGTAGGATCTAATACTACTCACAGCTACAGTTTACCAAGAGCTCGTGTGCTAAACACTTCATGTACAGTATCTCTTGTAAACGTCAAAACGCTCCAGACATTTATTCATTCTCTACTTTACATACAAGCAATCCAAGGCCCAGAAAAATAATTTCCTTAAAGTCACCACACAGTAACAGCCAGAGCTGGGATTCAAAGGGCTCATTTCTCTATCATACGCTATTTATGCTGACGTTTGTAGCTCTTTCTCATTCTAGAACCATGCTGTCCAATGCAGTTGCCACTGGCCACATGTGGTTATCAAGCACTTGAATTGTGACTAGTGCCACATGTTGCAACAATAATATTTTGGATGTACTAATGTAAATAAAAGACACTGATACATTGTGAAAATTAATTTCACCCTTTTTTAATGTGGGTAACATAAAAATATATATATAAATATAGATATATATACTATATATGTGTATATATATAGTCTTTATATATATATACATATATATGGTATATATATATGTATATATATATATATATATATAAATTGCCCCTATTTCTATTGATCAGCACTATTCTAGAATGTAAGTTCAGTCTTTCACAGCTCCTTTCTAAAACAAAACATAGGGGCACCTGGATGGCTCATCCAGTTAAGCGTCCAACTCTTGATTTCCACGCAGGTCATGATCTCAGGGTCATGGGATGGAGCCCTGCACCAGGCTCCGTGTTCAGCAGGGAGTCTGCTTAGGACTCTCCCTCTCCCTCTGGCCTCCCCCCTCTCTAAAAGAGGTAAATAAATCTTTAAAAAAAAAAACATAGAAAACTCCAAAGTTTTAGCTACAGAAAAATAATATCCAAAGGCAAGAAAAGACAGCCAAATGGCCTAACTTGGCTCCCTTTCTTACCATCCTCCCTGGAATCACTGCTTACAGCTGCAGCATCATGCCAGCCTCTAAGTGTGGAAACACTTTTTTTACTCTTAGAACATCTAAGAAATGCTTTAAATAATTTAAATGACCATAAAACAGAGGTGAATCACAGAAGGTTCAAGGAGTGTTAAAATAGACCTGAATGTAAGTTAGAGGTTTCAGTTGTGACCTTGGTTAGCTTGTTGAAGAACGTGTGATTCTAGGCCTGCGATCATGGACTTCAGAACGCAGAAAATCTATATTGGTAATATAAATGAGAGGAGCAGTTCTGGTGTCATACAATAGGGCGTGGAAGGAGGTCTGATAATAGAACAGGTGATGTATGTCTGGCTAAAGGCATCAAATTTGAAAAATTTTTAAAACCTTCTGCAATAATTGCTAAGGAGGTAAACACGAACAATCTTCTCTCCCAGTTGTGAAGCTAGAGGCTTTAGTACACTAGAATGAAAACTAAGTGAAGAAAGAAAGAACGAGGAAAGAAAAACAGGTGAGAAAAGGAGTGCTAAGAAAGGAAAGTGAGCATAAAACAGTTCCGATGACTCAACAAAGTGCCCATCCCTACGTGAACCAAGAAGTCTGCATCATCAACTGACATTTATAATATAAAACCTCCAATATTTCCCAAAATATGATATGGATATGTGCTAATTATTATACACAATAATCCCGAGAGGTAACTCTAACCCAACAGTTCTTGTTAAGAAAGAAAAAAACTGGGGGGTTGCATTACTTCAGATGACACTTAGAAAGCCTCTGATCTGGCCTCAATCTATGGGTCACAGTCCTTTCTGTCTTATACCATTGAAGTCAGGAGGATGTGACTCACAGGGACTGAGGGGATAGGGATTGCGATCCTGACTTCTAAGTATTTGTAACATTCTTTATTAATATTGTTTTGTACAACTTCGCTTTCTCAGTAATTTAATTGTTAAGCAATGGCATGAGGTCACCAATAACAGAAGCTGACGTCCTCCATGTAAGAAAGTCACAATGTGGTCATAGCAGAACGTACGCCTTCAAGATAGCCATGCGCAGCCTGAAAGAACACTTCAGGAAAGTCAGATGACAGAAACTGGATGAGATTTTTTTTTTTTTTAAGATTTTATTTATTTATTTGACAGAGAGAGACAGCCAGCGAGAGAGGGAATACAAGCGGGGGGAGTGGGAGAGGAAGAAGCAGGCTTCCAGTGGAGGAGCCTGATGTGGGGCTCGATCCCAGAACGCTGGGATCACGCCCTGAGCCGAAGGCAGACGCTTAACGACTGCACTACCCAGGCGCACCACGATTTCTTCATAACCGTTCAAAAGACCCCCACAATCTGAGTCTTAAGGACAATGATTTCATTATATTCAGAATAATGGTGACAAAAGAAACAAATATTTAAGTAAGAACTTTTGGAAGTGGCTGTGTGGTATAGAAACATAAGCCCAGGACTGAAAAAAGAAGACTCATCTGTATGACACTCCAAATGACCTGAGGCAGGACGCTTAACTTTGCTGGACTTAGATTAGATAGCCACTCCATCATGAAAAGCACCAACACTGTAGGATTCTGTGATGGAGGGATTTGTTCCTTACACCTACCCTAAGCAATTATAATAACGCCATGAAAGGACCAGACAGTCTTTACCATGGGCAGGAAGACTGCTGAGATTTGGGGATCCCAGGAAGTCCACCCTAATCACCTCTTTCCCCTCACACCAGTCCCTGATGCCTTAACTTTAAGAATGAAGACTGATGGGAAGAACTTGAGACAGTATAACGAGAGACATGTTAAAAGTTCAGCTCGAGGGGCACCTGGGTGGCACAGCGGTTAAGCGTCTGCCTTCTGCTCAGGGCGTGATCCCGGCGTTATGGGATCGAGCCCCACATCAGGCTCCTCCGCTATGAGCCTGCTTCTTCCTCTCCCACTCCCCCTGCTTGTGTTCCCTCTCTCGGCTGGCTGTCTCTCTCTCTGTCAAATAAATAAATAAAATCTTTTAATAAATAAATAAATAAATAAATAAATAAATAAATAAATAAATAAATAATAAAAGTTCACCTCGAAGGTATTAAAGTCAAACTTCATTTACTTCCTAATTATGCCATGGGCCATCACTGTCTTAGAATCTAACAATAAATTTCTATTAAGGATCTAAATCCAGCCTCACACCAGAATTAAGTGGGAGACCCAGAACATGGGTATCACATTCACCACACTGCTCCCCATAGCTCAGAAGTCCAAAAGTGAAGGAATTTGGGTGAATGTCCATAAGGTGGGAAATACATTATTTGGAAAGCCTACTTATTTGAAACTTTGAGTCACTCTCAGCCCCATGAAAATGATTAGAGCTACTCCAGTTACAGACTCACTTGGTTCATCCATAAATAAAGGCTACCTATCAGAAAACATGAGCCATAAGAGACTTTTCCTCAAAAAAGTTTTCTAAAAAAAATTCTCATTGCTAGATGGTAGGATCTCCCATCATGTTCTCAAGATTTCACTATAAAATTATATATACCATTCACTGATTCATTCAACAAGCATTTCAGCATGCATGTGTCCCAGGCAAGGGATCTAGAAGTGATGAAGAATTAGACAAGGCTTTTATTCCCTAAATAGCTGCTTTCCAGTTGGAAAGACAGGCTATTACAAAAAAAAAAACAACAACAACAAAAAAAAAAAACAAAAAACAACTTCTTTTATATATGTAGTATAAGAAAATGTGTCATAAGCTGGATGTGATTTACAACTGCTCTACAATTCTACTTCCTAGATTAATATTGTTTAGGGCTTAGAAGGGACTGTAAGTGTGTATCGTCCAAACAACCATTCAATCCTCTCTACAAGATCCCCACCAAGTGGCTGTCCCACATATTCTAGAAATCACCCTCACCAACCCATTAGGACAAACTCATTTTCCCAGGAGATCCTAGTCCCACATGTAAATGAAGTCACAGTCCTCATCCATATGGATATTTTTAAATCTGGAAGATAGCTATCACCTTCTTCTTGATTGATCTAAGCCATCCCCAAGGCCTTCAGCCCTTGCTCATCTGAAATGGCCTGGAACCCTTTGCCACTATGGTCACTCTTCTGTCCAGTTTGTCTATGTCCATTTTGAAAGAAAAGATCCAGAAGTAAGCATCATAAAGGGAATATATATGTCATAATAGCTTTAAAAAATAGGCTTTTGAGTCCTAATAGATCTGTATTAGAACCTCAATTCTACAACTGCCCACCGCTTAGCCTTCGGCAAGTCTCAGCTTCCATGTAGTAGGGAGCAGAACATTTCATTACGTTCTCAAAGGTTGATTATAAGGGTTAAATGGGATGTAGTATGTGCAATATTCAGTATAGTATCTAAAAATTCAAAGCAAAAGTGGAATACATGGTCATTCCTTTGATACTGTTTTTACTCTCCAGCTGTAATCTGACCAACCCAAAGTAAAGGATGACTAATGAAGTTGTTTAAAATTTATTTGAAGATTCCCTATTACCTGCTTCCACTTTTCATCTTTTGATTGCAATTCTAATCTTTTTGCTTTTTTATTCTCTGAGTTCATGGCTTGGTAACTCACCTATCTCTGGCTTTTGCTTTCATCCCACTTTTATTTAGAAAAAATTTCTGCGTGGGGACACCTGAGTCATGTGTCACAGTAAATCTGGAGTGTGGGTTCAAGATAAATCTCTTACTCCCAATTGACAGGATCATAGTAAAAATTCCACTTCAATCTAAGGTGCTCTCCATTTTTGCTTGAAAAATAATTAAGAAAGGATATATTTCAGGTTTTATGCTTCCTTATCCAAATTATGTACAGATGCTGCATGGAAATGTATTCTTAATAGCTACATTAACTATGATAAGTTCACTCACATCATTGTCATTCATGTCTAATTAACCTAAATGCCCAACTGGGAGTAGTAAGAACTTGCACAAGGCAAGGAGAGTGAGTCATGTGGATCTCCCAGCCCCCAGTCCTGCCATTTGAATCTACAGAAGATAGGAGAGGGAAAGCAAGACAAGTGTTCAAGATCAAGAGGGGTAATTGTCAAGAGAACCTGGCAGACTGCCTTAATAGCAGAGATCTGAGGTTATTGGGCATGAAAACTTTCCTTTGACAAGGAAAGCATTTGTGAAATAATAAGACAGTAAGAAAAAGCATAAAATTGCCCCTATAAATCCAAACCTAGACAGTATTTTGAAAGGAATGCACAAATTTTTAAAATAATTTTCACCTGCCAAAAATTAAAAATTTAGTTTTCTTTAATGGTAAGATCAAGAGTTATAACCAGTTCCTGGGGTGCCTGGGTGGCACAGCGGTTAAGCGTCTGCCTTCGGCTCAGGGCGTGATCCCAGCGTTATGGGATCGAGCCCCACATCAGGCTCCTCTGCTATGAGCCTGCTTCTTCCTCTCTCACTCCCCCTGCTTGTGTTCCCTCTCTCGCTGGCTGTCTCTATCTCTGTCGAATAAATAAAAATAAAATCTTTAAAAAAAAAAAAAGAGTTATAACCAGTTCCTTTTGTAGTATCCCTGGAAATAAGGGATCCAGACTTGGCTTGATTATGCGCATTGGTGAAGGGCTCACTACCACACAAACCATGGCATTCCACTGATAAGGATTTTTTTGTTAGATATTTATTCCTTTTATTTGATTGAGCTTTATACCCTCCCATAATATGCCTCCCTCCCTGCCACAAACCCATAATTGACCTGTGCTCTCTAGAGTCACGTATCAGGAAGCTTAGCAAGTGGGAGAGTAAAGGGAAGGAGCTGGTGGGTACTTGGGGACAATGCATTCCCCCTGCTGCCTGTTAAAGCAGGCCAGGCTAATTCTACCTACTGGTGGGCCGGCTCTACCAGGGGCCTAAGAGAATGTTTATTACCCAGCTATAGGTATTTCAAAGTCACACAATTACTATAACAGGCATACATCTAAAGACCCAAGAAGCCATGCAGTAAAAAACAAAACAAACAAAACTTGGCCACAAGCAGGCAGAGCCTAGCCCCATGGAAAAGAATCAATAATCAAGTTTTGGAACAAAAGACAACAATGTGTTCAGGAGCTTCATGAGCCCTAGGAATACTTGTAGTTGTAGAGAGGCAGTATTGGGTAGTTCAGGGATTCTCATATTATGTTGAGCCACGCTTCTTTAAAGTGCAGACTCTTGGCTCCGTTCTTGGAGATTCTAACCCAGTACCACAGCATGGGGCCCAGGAGTCTTTATATTAAGCAAGAGCAGGCTCTTTGGGAGAGAGCGGTGCATGGTTAAGAGCTCTAGATATGAGTTAACAACTGCCGTTTGCCAATCCCAACCATATTTCTTCTTTAGCAAAATGGAGATGAGAGTCTTAGCTGCCATCTCCTTGGGTTGTTACAGGAATTCAATAAGAAAGTGTGTGCAAAGCATATAGCACGCTGCCTAGAGTAGCCACTAAGTAATTTGCAGCAATTATTAATTTTAGTTCTCATTATGACAACATATTGATTTCCACTTCTCCTCAAGGAATTACTTACTCTATCAAGACCACATTTCCCTCTTCACTTCCTCATTTCTGATGATCTGTTTGAAATTCAGAAGATATCTTTGAAAATAGCACATAGAGGAACCAACCAAAAGACCTGTTAATTTAATACTCAGTATATCTTGCATATACAACACTTGCCCCTTGCCCAGAGACTACCTTCCACATTCTCACACCCATTTCTCCCTTACAAGCCTTCTGGCATGTTGCACTTTTTGCTAGAAAGCCTTCTAAGTGACTTTCTCAATAGCTAAATATTTTCCATCTGTGAAACATTCAGATGGACCATTACCTTCCCCATGCAATCTTTCTGATCATTGTATTTGTTTTCTAATTGTAATTGTTTAACAGGCAATTTCTTCATTTATCTCACTTGATCATTGGTCTAAATCTGTAGTAAGAGCGGGAAAGGGGGAAGTGGAGCAATGAATGATAGTTAATCACTCAATCCAAAACAGTAAGTCCTGTTTCAATGGCCTAATTCAAGCAAATGCATTTTTGGCCTAGCTTATCAGCATAATATCCTCAATTTACCATTTCACTTTCTTGATGTTGACTCCTACTAAAATTTCTCAGTCCCATTAGTTCATTACCAATGTGAAATTATCATATGCAAAATTTAATTAAATTTCATAAGTAATAAGTATAGGATAGTGCAAGACTCTAATAATAGTATAATAATAAGTAAGCCATGTAGAGTATTAGATAGTAAGGTTAGGATGCTATGAACAAAAGGGCAAGTGAAGAGTTGCCAGAGAAGCCCTTACTGAGAGGATACAGACTGAAAGAAGATGAGGAATAGCCTAGGGAATATTTAAGGGAAAAATTCCCTCTGGAAGTGCCAGTGCAAAGGCCAAGTGGCAGGAATGCGATTGGTGGACTTAGAAGCTAGTGCAGCCAGAGCAAGGTAGGAGAAAGGGGAAGTAGTAGGAGCCATCAGAAGGAAAATGGTGGCCAAATCATTATGGGGTTAACTGGCCATTAAGAGGGATTGGTTTTTACTGTGAATGGCAAAGAGAGCCACTGGAGTGTTTGAGCAGAGGAATGACAAGATCTGACTTAGGTGTGAAATTAATCATACAGGCTCCTTAAGAAATACTTCAGGGGAAGGCAGAGAGCAGGGGGATCAGTCTGGAGATTATGTATTAATCTAAGTCAAAATGATAGTGACTTATGGGAAGGGTGAGGATGAGGAAGAGATTCTAGACTTTAAGAACGGAGAAGAACTAGTAAAACAGGCATGCAGAGAGCAGAAGAGTGAAACAAGTGAAGGACATGATGATTGCCAAGCAGCATTCAAGACCCTTTTGAGGTGTATGGTTACAGGTTTAAAGTGATAGTCGTCAACTGGTTTTATTCTAGAATCAATCAGCTACACAATACAGAACCAGAGGAGTTGGATGTAAAGAGGGTTGTGCTTCTCCAAGCAAGTATGGAGAAGCAAGAGGAAAACAAGTGGGTCAAGAATATATGCAAGGCAGTGAGTGTGGTGGACTGTGAGATTAAAATTAGGTGAAGAGTTGCTAAGAGAATGAAGAAGCCGAGGGGTGGTAAAAAGATGGTAGGATTAATCAGTTGAAGTTCCTGGAGGGTTGAAGGATTAATGAAGGATATTAGAAGGATGCCAGGAGAGGAAAATGAATTAAAAGATCACAGAGGGGTGTCAGAGAGTAGCACAGCTGAAATTGAAATTATGTATGGGTTACAGTTCTGGTAATGCAAAGTCCAGGGAACGACCACAGGATTCAGTGGCCGAGGTAGGAAGCAGGACAAGACTATAGGAGAAGAAGAGTTTAAGAAACTTAGCTGTCCAGGTGTTGGAAGGATTATGTACCTATTAAAGCTGCCATGAATTAAAACAGGAACAGTAATGGACAGAGGCACGCGTTAAAATCATCAAGAAATGTGGAAGAAAAATTCAAGTATCGGTTGATATGAACACTGAGAGGTAGGGGATCAAGTAGTCTGTCAACATGGGATTCAGCACTGTGGTGTTTCAAGGAGCACAGAAGGAGAATGACCTAAAAGTGGGAACGAATAACTAGGAAACCTTCGCCACCTTCAGCCTTGGAGAGCTACTGGAGGGGAAAGTCACCACTTGAGAGAAACTGCAGGGGAAGCAAGATCCTCTGAAGAGCCAGATGATTATTAGTACAAGGAGGTAAAAGAACTGTCCAGAGCAAAGGATGAGAATATGGGGGGTGTGCTTATGATGGACCTTGAAGGGCTCAGTGAAAAAGTTTTGGGAGATGGGGAAGGGTGAGAGAAGGAGACAGAATAGGAGACCGGCTACGCTGATGGGAATTGAAAGCGGGAGAAGTCTGGAGTCTTGTGGAGAATAACTTTGAAGAAATTAAGGACAAACAAAGCTAGTCCAAATGGGCTCCAAGCAGAATTTGACAGCAAGGCGGAGAGCATTTGGAAAGAATGTAAAGAACCATTCTGGTTCTCTGTGGGCTCCTTAGTTTATAATCAAGGAGGTCTGGAGTAACAGAATGTTCTCAGCCCCCGCCCCTCGTAGGTGAAATGTAGGCTCTTCCTTTAAAATTGAAAGTAAAGTTTAGTAAGAAAAGTGCTTTTTTTTTTCTTTTTTTAATTTGAGGTGGTGATGGCAGCAGTGAAAAGAGCACAGGATTTGGACACGGAACCCTTGAGGTTGAATTTCAGCTACAGTAATAGGTAATCAAACTAATTGGTTTTACAGATTCCATAGTTTATTGGCCATTATGGCCCCAAAGAGATTTATAGCCACACAAGCTGTTGCTTAGCACCCTTATTCAGTTTGTGTTATCCTAATCTCTAACACACTCTTCTTGAAGAGTTAGAATCACTAATAATAAAAATGATAACCATAATCTCATTAAGCAGAGTTTGCAAGGGCTATGGAGTCAATAGGCCAATAGAACTGGCTGGGCAATTCAGTATCAAGAGCCAAGCTGGGGCCGAGTCATCAGAGGAAGTCACCAATCTCCATGCAATTTCCACATAGAAAGAACTGGAGATACATCAATACAACAGCAACAGATGGCAGATGAAAAGAAACACAGACCATTTGATACCTCCTTGATGCCAAAACAATCAAAAAGCCCCTTGGAGTTTAGGATCAGCTTTAGGCAGAAGGCGAGGAGAAGGGAAATAGAAGAACCTTGAATCTGACTATTCACCCAAAATAGACTTACATTTTACATGAGAAGTGACCGTATAACTTCAAATTGGCAAGATCAAATCTTTTTTTTCTTTTTTTTCCCCCAGAGTAAAAATGAAGCCTCAAGAGCTAAACTAAGTTCAGATGAAGGAACACACAGAGGCGGACATCTTTGCACCCCTTGAATGCTAAGAAATCACTTCAGTAATAACAGGAGACATGCGCTGAGCCTGAGTATGTGATAGCCTTCGTGCTAATAGCTTACGGGGATTATCACATTCCTCTTCAGAGCGACCTTATGAGTAAGCACTATTACCAGCTCTATTGTGCAGATAAGAAGGTTGAGACCTCATGCCTGGCAAAACCAAGATTCGAACTGCTGCGTACAAAGCCCCTGACCCCAATCACCGTGCTCTCTACCTGCCTTCATCTAGGAGAGCAAACCAGTCATGTACTCAATAGGGAAGGATATTACTTTACATTAGGACGTTAGATTCAGTGGCTATCTCCAAAAGACTTAGTTTTCCCACCAGATTTAAGTTCCTCAAGACCTTGGAACATATTTGCAGAATTTCTAGTTTCCCCAAATAGCACTCTGCATAAGGTAGGGGGTAACTAATGCCCCTGAATGGCAATGTCGGTATCCAATGTGCCAGGTTCCATGAGGCACAATGGTCCACATGGGAACAGCCTTCCTTTGCTAGCCTTGATGTCAAATCCTAAAGAGGATTCCACGGCAGAAGTAATTTGGTGCCCACATCTTAATAAATACAGTGAGAATCTGTCTCCCGCTTAGGCTTAGTGTTAGTTAGTTGGCTTGATAAAATAAATGACTAGGTAGACAGATGAGAGATCATTTATTTCCTTTTTCAACCTGTCAATATAGCTAAGGAAATTATGCCGTTCACCATGTTCTTGTTCCTCATGCCACCGGCAGTTTAATCATTATCATAAATAAGTACAGTGTTTCATAAGGCAATCTGGGATTAAAGTATATCACTGTTGTTTTCAATTTTAGGATTACTGAAAACTGATCCATTTCATGTGTTCTTTCAGCACTCACGATTAATTTCTGCTACGAGCACATCAAAACTAATCCTCATGCCTATATTGGATTGGAAATCTCAGATACCTTGGTTCACCTGATACATCAAAATACTTATTTTAACTTTAGATGCAAATATTGTAGTACTCCAAATCAATATAATCAAGAGGGCACAATGCCTGGCCTTATACTGTGTGAGCACACAGCAATGTCCAGCTGCTGTGAAACTGGATACCTTTTAATGCCTTTCTGTAATTAGCATATTATACGAAAGCCATAAATGAGAAGTCTCCATGTCTTTTTGCTGCAGCTTACCTGTGGTCTTTTGTGAAACTCTATACAACACACGGAATCTTGGATCTGCTCTGCTTCTCCCAGAAGTTTCAAAAACTAAAGAGAAATGAGCTATTTTAATCTCCAGTATGGAAGGTGCGGTTTGACGTGAGTTGCATGTGTCCCTGGAGGTCACTGTCATTTTGTAATCTTACAAGGTCTTTTGTTTTAAATGTATAGTGGGCTTACGTGGCAACTTTATCAGATGAATTATCTTCTTTGGGAAATCTTCTGGAACACAAGAAGTAATATACAGCAAACCAATTTTTCTAGCAGGTTTGTGCCAGGAAATTTCTAAATATAATCAAATCTGTATATAGGGCTCTTGCTTGCCTACAAAAATGTATTTAAAGAGATTTCTGGTTCACCCATGTTTTCCTTCCTTGCAAGTACGATACCTAAGCATAAATTTCCTCTTCTGCCTCATACCTTTTTGCCCTCAGCTACATCAAATAACATTACAAATCCCTGACTCATTTCAAATTAATTTTGTACCAAAAAACTAACTTCCTTATCCAAAGTAGTAAAATAATGCAGATTACTAACGTATATAAACAAGAAGCACCCAAGTGGTGTTTTCTTTTCTTTTTTTTTTTTTAAAGATTTTATTTATTTATTCGACAGAGATAGAGAGCCAGCGAGAGAGGGAACACAAGCAGGGGGAGTGGGAGAGGAGGAAGCAGGCTCATAGCGGAGGAGCCTGATGTGGGGCTCGATCCCGTAACGCCGGGATCACGCCCTGAGCCGAAGGCAGACGCTTAACCGCTGTGCCACCCAGGCGCCCCCCAAGTGGTGTTTTCAAGGGAGAAAAATAGTGTGTAGATTTTCCTATTTCAGGAGTGGTCTCTGGGGCCACCACAAACACAGTCCACCAATTCCATCAAAGATGGTGCCCTTTGGCGCAAAAGACAGGGGCTGTAATCACATCACACGATGTTATTTTCCTTAGCTATTTGTGTTTAAATTCTCAAAAACCACTTTGAGGTGGTAACCCCTTAATGAGAGCGTTAATAACAGATGTTTTCCAAGGCTGGCAAACGGTGGAACTAGAAAAGTAGAAAGTGAAAAGTAGATGGTGGGACAGCAAAGAAAGGAAAGGTATCATGTACACCCTATGTCTTTCACTGCCCCAGGATAGCCCCCCCCCCCGCTTCTTTTCTGTTCAATACGCTCTGGGCTTTTTGCACCCAAGTGGTGCTGTTAACCTTCCTACATCCTTCCTCTTCCTGGCAGAGAGTTGACTCTTTAATATTTTATGAGAGTCCGTTGGAAATTAGTCTGTGTGGTAGACTTTTCACTGCATTATGGAGCCACCAAGTCAAATGTTAGATACTAGTAGGCTTCCCTGGGCCACAAGCTGCTGTCTCCTGGGACTAAGGAACTTATGAAAGCTGAGCTGCATTCAAGGCAACCATGGAAACGAACAGAAAATGAAGTTTGCCGCACTGAGCTTCTTATCAAGTTCCCCAAACTACCGTACATAATGACAAAGACCCACAGAGGTCAAGGTAAAGGAGATACTCATGCTCATGCTAGAAGGAATCTTTGTATGCTATCATGAATTTGTTTCATTTCTGATTTATCTCAGATCCTTTACGGCATCAAAAAAGAAACCCAGAATTTGGGATCAAACAGATGGACTTCAAATCCCAGTTCAATCTCTTAGAGATTCTTAACAAAAATATTCCTAAAAGGTCTGAGCTGTAGTTTCCACATTTATATAATGGGTAAATAAGAGCTACCTTATCAGTTTGTCATGGGGATTAAAAAAAATAATGTGTATAACGTTCCTGGTGCAGAACTTTAACCCAGGGTTTCAAAAAACCGTTACCTATTTATTGGTCTAAAACTGTTCAAAATAATAGCAGCAGCTTTTATAACAGTGGCAGATATAATAAAAGTAACAATGACCTATTATTGAATACTTTACAAGCTAGTCACTGTGCTAAGCATATGGACGTAGTATTTACAAATATAAAAACCCTAGAGTATGGATATTAGTTCACAGAAGAGTATCCCTGGTAAGTGATCCAAACAGCCTGGAGAAAACTGGATAGATAAAGGAGATTCCATGCCTTGTTTTGAGTCAGGGTTCTGCCAAATTAGCATCTAGTCTGACTTCAGAAATTTAAGTAACTTCTCCAACGTCACACAGCTAAAAAGTGCCCAATGCTCATTTTCATTATGTATTCTAAATATAACAGTTTTCCCTAGTTTATGCAACGTATCTCAAAACTTAAAGTGAAAGAGATCCTTGGAGCCCAAGTAAATCTATACGCACTCACTACTCTAAATCCTGTTGCTTCATTGCCAGAGACTGTCGGATAAATACTGCTACCCAGATCTCCCCTGAGCAGGAACGCATGGAGTAGGTAGGCTCAAGCAGTACCACACCTATCAGAGAGGGGAGAAGGCCAGCACCTCTAGCCTGACCAGAAAGTCCCAAGAGGCTGGCTGACAGTGACCCAAGGTCACAAAACTCCCACTCAGAAGAGCTCAGAGACTCAAGACTGAAGAATAAAGCCCAACCCTCACCATTGTTAATGACAGTAAAGTAAGTACTGGAGAAAGCAACAGTCTCATCGGGAATGAATGTTGAGTCCTAGGCTGCCCGGTTGGCTCAGTAGGTTAAGCATCTGCCTTCGGCTCAGGTCATGATCCCAGGGCCTGCTCAGCAGGGGGTCTGCTTCTCCTTCTGCACCCCCCCCCGCCGCCCCCGTGCTCATTCTTGCTCTCTCTCAAATAAACAAAATCTTAAAAAAAAAAAAATGATTTAATGTTGAGTCCAAACACCAACTGAAATAAACTTGGCAAGGAGCAAAATTGTTACAAGAAAATGATAAGCTACTTCCTGTACCTTTTTGTCAAGCTAAACTGAGCTCTGAGATGATACAAAAAAACCCTGGTACCATAAATATGTACCAACTGGAAGTTCATTTGCCTGGGAAACCCTGCCTCAAAGCAGAGATAAGCTGTCCTCAACTTCTCCAGATGTTTCTTCATGCTGCTTGTGACACTTGACATGGATACTTTTCTGTATCTCCAAAAACTGTTTCCAATATTGGAAATGAGTGAGAGCTTCTCTGGAAAGAACCTTCAACATCATCACTCTTGACATTTACCCCATTGCGAATCCAATGGCTAACTCAGGAAAGTAATAAGAGAAGCACCTACATCAAAATCTAAATAAGTAAAACAGATGGATTTTTGCAAGACTCTCTACTTTCCAAAAGGATCTCTTTAGATAACCACCTCCTTACCACAGTTAACGTCTGATTCCATTTACATACTTAGCCCTTTGGAGAAATATATTTAATTTCTAAAGAACACCTGTATGCCTCAGATCAGATAAGATTTATGAAAAAATGAGTGCACTTGGCTGAATTCATAAACATCAACGAAGCACCCATGAGTATGTGGAATAATTACTGAGTGCATAGCACCATCAACTGATTCAGGATGAGAAATGGAACTGCAAACTACTATCTGCAAAGTCCCAAGTTTTACTAATATTCTTACCCTGAAAAAAAAATGCTAATTCTAGGAGAGTGTGTTTTATTTTTAGAATGTCTGGTTCTGACAACATTATCCAGAAATAATTATTCAATAGTGAATGCCAAGAAACCCAAGTACTGAAATGATAAGAAATATTTCAAGCTACCTTTCCCAGAAATACAATCTGTTTCTCAATTGATAGAAATTCATCATAAGCAACTGTCTATATCATGGTTCTCCAGGAAACTTCATCATGCTCTAATTCATCAAAAGCCACCAGACCAAATTGCCATTTAATCCCTGAGTCAATGGAATAATTCATGCAGCTATTTATAAGTTTGTGAACACCTTATCAACTACCTGATGTGCTATGCCACACCAATTTTAAACTCCATCCAGTGTATCAGAAACTCTAATTCTTGACATAGACTCACTTTCATTATGGGATTTACACAGCTTAAAAATCACAGCTTTATGAAAAATACGAGATCCTTCAACATATTCGTTACTTAGAAACAGAGAAAATGGTAAGCATTTATCAAGAAAAAATTTTCAATAAATTAAAAGAATCATTTGTCTAAAAGATCAACTCTTGAACAAAGCACAAAGAGAAGCAGAAGCAAGAAGCCTGGGGTCCCCAGCAGGGACCTGCTTCTCACTACTTGATTAATCTCAGCCAATTTGGGTTCCAAATTCCACATCTATAAAGCGGGGAAAAGTACAATTTCTCTCATTTTCATAGACTTTTTTTTGTGGAGCAAATGGGATCATGTAAGAGATACATAAAAGGATGTAATGTTATTATCAAGGGCATTTTCAAGGGGAAGGAGAGAAACAGAAAATACATTTGGTGGCTGCCTCTCCTTGCGTGACTTTTCTTCTCCACCCACTCAAAGCAGAATAGTCACAAATAAGTTGTTGCCTGAAGTAGGACCCAGAGAAAAAGACCAATTCTCTGGCACTAAAATGTTCATTCTCGGGGCAGTTACTAAATGTCACTGAGCCAGAATACCTCTTTCTTTCTAAATGAAACAGCTTACCTGACCCCACCTACACAGGCATATGACAATAGATTTAATAGAGTTATCTTACTCAGCTTTCTGTCTGTAAAACTGGCCGTAGAGATAATATATTTAAAGCCTATAGCATAGTGCTTAGCACATTCATTTATTCAACAAATAATCTTTCCTAGCTGCTGCAGATATAACAGAGAATGGAACAGAAAAACCCCAGACCCCATTGAGCTTATGTTCAAGTAAGAGAAGAAGAGACAATTAACCAAATAAATGAGTAAAATACAGGGTCTCTCATTTGATGGCAGTGTGGGCTCCATGGGCACACGGCCCATGCAAGTTCATGAGCCCCCGAGCGCAGAAGGATCTGTGTTTGATTTAAGGATCTGCTGTTGCCATCTTGAAATTTTTAATGCATTTTGAACAAGAGGCCCCACATTTGCATTTCCTGTTTGGCGGTAGATGCTATGGAGAAAAATAGTGAGAAGGGGTTAGGGAGATAGGAGGCAGGAAGAGTGGTCACCAGGGCCCCAGCAGGGCCTCAACATGACATTGCACATTGTGAACACTATACAAAAGTTCCTCGCAGAGGGGACCGGGACATGCTGAAAAACCTTCTAGAGGAAGAGGGCTTGTTTCTTTGCACAAAATTGGCTCCAGGCAGCTGGCTCTAGTGAGGACAATCACAGAGATGACAATGTGTCACAGGTACCTTCAGATGCGGCAGCCCAGCAGCTTGACTTCTTATCCATCTGCGAAACACAGAGGCATGACCCAGGAGTGGGCGCCTTTGTCTTATTTACACAGATTCCAGTTAAACTAGCAATGGGCCTGCTGGCCAGCCAAGGCCTCCCTGAGAAGGGGACACTTGAATAAAGGTCTGAAGAGGTAAGTGAGTTGTGCAGAATGGAAGAAGGAAAATCTAGGCCAAGGGAACAAGCGCCAAGTGAGTGCAAAAGCCTTGAGACAAGAGCTTGGTTCATGTTTCTGGAATAGCCCCAGAGACCAATAAATCCAGAAGATGGAGAGGAAATCAGATCAGAGAGGCCAGTAGAACTGTGAGGCTTGGGACTTGGGCTTTCATTCCAACATGGGAAGCCATTGGAGTTTTATATAAAGTATCATGTTCTAGACTCTGCCTTTTGAATACAATGAACTGAGCAAGAGTAGAGATAGGGAGTGCAGTTAGGAGGCTGTTTTCATTATCCAGATGAGAGTAATGGTGATTTAGACCAGGATAGTAGCAGAAACAAAGTGATGAGAAGGGGTTAGATTTCAGACTTATTTTAGGAAGTAAAGCCAACAGGATTTGCTGATGGATTTGATAGAGGCTACGAGAGAGGAGGCAAGAATGACTCCAAGGTTCTTGTCCAGAGGTACTGGAAGGACAGAGTTACCATTAACCAACCTGGGGAGACTGGCAGAACTTGCGGGTGGGAAATCAGATCTGTTTTAGGTACATGATATTGGAGCTGTGTATTAAAGTCACACTCATTAGCAGAGTAGATGTAGGAGTCTGGATCCAGTTCAAAGAAAGGTCTGAGCTAGATATCCAAATTTGGGAGTCATCAACGTGTGGATGATATTTAAAGTGATGAGATTGGATAGGATCAAAAAAAGAGTACCGAAAAGTTCCAAAGGCTAAGATCTGAAGTCTTTCAATGTTTAGAGGTCAGTGAAATAAAAGAGAAAGAAAACTGAGAAGGACCAGCTAGGTTAAAGGAAAATGGGGAGGGTATGTTGGCAAGAATCCCAGGACATGGAATCTGTCCAGGAGAAAGAAGAGATTACTGCATCACATGCTGCTTAAAGATCAAGTAAGAAGACAACTAAGGCCCGATCTCTGGATACAGACACATGGAAGCAAGAGTAGACCCTCAATAAATGGTGGCTATTATGATCACTTCAGAAGATAAAAGGGTGGAAAAACCGCTCTTATCCACTACTTCATGAAGCTGCTAGAATGCTGTACTTATGAGTTTATCATTTAGCTGCATTAGGGGAAACTATGTTCATTTATTTAAGGGGAAATATTTAATGCCAGGCTGTTCCAGACAGGAGCAATTAGCTATATGTCACTATTGAATACCTGAAATATGACTCGTGAGAGTTAGGAACTGAATTTTTAATTTTAATTTTAATTAATTTCACTTAATTATAATTAATTTATAATTAATTTTAAAAATATGTGACTCAGTTATTAAAAAATGTTTACATATGTTTTGAACAATTTGTGTACATGAATCTATTTTTACTGTGATTTTATGAAATTGAAATAGGGTGTTTTCCTTGTGTTTAAAATTTGGAGACCGAATTAGAAATGCTATTACTAAACTGTACACCCAAACTTGAACACTTGGTACCAGAAAAAAGAACTTAAAGTATATCATTAATTATTTTTATATTGATTATGTTAAAACATTAATATTAGATATGTTGGATAAATAAAATATATCATTAAAATTAATTTCAACTATTTCTTTTTACTTTTTTGGTGTGGCTACTAGAAAATCATAAATTGCGTATCAGCTCACATCATATTTTATTGGATAGTACTAGCCCAATGGATTCATGTTGTAGACAAAATTAAGTCTGCCAAAATGAAGAATTTGGGCACCTGTTTCATTACAAGCTTCTCTACAGCAACTGAGAAACAATGATGTACTAGGGTCCACGTGATGCTTCCTGCCTGAAAATCTGCATGTCATCTTTCCACTCTGTCTGCTTATTGGAAAGCCCCACCTTATATCGCTGGGCCCATTTCTACCTATCCTTCAAAAATTCTGCTCCAGCAATATATGCTCGAAGAAGGTGAATTTTCTTACTTCTGGATGAGAGCAATAGCACATGATCAGTACATGTCTGTGTGCCCTACAAGACTCCCCAACTTCCAAGCAGGGAAAGGTCATTCATTTCTGGATCTCAAGAGCTTAGCACAAGTCCTGATGTATGGTAAGCCTCAAAAATCACTTGTTGACTAAAGAAGTGCACACAGAGTATAATGGTCATGGAGACATAAAGGATATATACAAGTACACTTGAGAGAAACTCATTTATTCAGCTGTCAGACTTCTAGAAACTTCAAATAGCTGAAAAGCAGCCACATAATCTGAAAAAAAAAAAAAAAGAAAACAGCGAAATAATACAATGAATGACTGAGTACCCAAGCACATGGACAAGCTTTTTCCATTTAATCTATACAAGAACTCTTCATTATAATAACCTTTAACAGTTATTGAGTTGTTGTCTTCCTGATACTGTGGCCAGCATGTTACATCTATGAACTTTTTCTACCTTCACCACTCCATACTGTGGATTCTAATGTCATTTCCATTTTGCAGATCAAGAAAATAATAGCTTGCACAAAATTACACTGTCCGTGTCAAAGCCAAGTTTAAAATCCAGACGGTCCCTAAATATTTGAGATGTGAAATAAGCATAACCTTACTGCAAAGGACTTCTAATGCAAACATTTCCAAATCTGGAAGCCAAGAGAAATCAACTGGAGGTAAATGTTGACCACAGAATCATGTGGGGGCAATAGTGAGACACAGGTTTCAAAATGACTCCCTACCGTCAACCCTCTGAATCCATAGGAAAGCTGTAATCTTCCCTGGCCTGGAATCTACTGCTTTCTTATTGGCTGTACCATCTAGCAATCGTGTTCACCTGGTTTTTGCTAGACTAGAGTTTTGCCTTCAGTGACCAAAATTGCAAATTAGATGCTGAAAGAGCTGAGAAAATGATGGTGCTAGACCAAGATCAACTGCTGAAGTGAGACCTAACAGAAAGGAGGAAGTCAGAAGAATCATCAACCCCACAGCAAACTGAAGAGATTGGGCACAGAAGGCAGCCTTGCACACATGGGTTTCCCCCAAGGGCTCCATGGAGCGCAAGAGGAACAGTGAGGTTTATAAAATGATGCCTACAAAAATGATCTTACCAAGAAGAGGTTAAATTGTGTGTGTGTGTGTGTGTATTTTTANCCAAGGGCTCCATGGAGCGCAAGAGGAACAGTGAGGTTTATAAAATGATGCCTACAAAAATGATCTTACCAAGAAGAGGTTAAATTGTGTGTGTGTGTGTGTGTGTGTGTATTTTTTTACAAGCAAATACATATTTTAGAAAGATTTTTTAACAAAATAGAAATAAAAGAAGTCTGATGTTTTAGAAAAGAAGAAATATGAGCAAAACGGCTATTCCCCACCCAGAAAACCTTATAGGCCGAAAATAACATAAAGAATTAGTGTGCATGTCTGCAGGGGCAGATTTACGCATGTCTGTGAGGGTTTATGTATAAATACAGCAGCTCCAGTTCGACAACTGACCACTGAATGTACAATGGAAATTAAATAAGCCATGGGAGAGAGGAGGGGAGCGGGGGGTCAGAACCACATGGGAAAGCCTTAGCAACTTTATGTCTGGAAAACAAAAGCTATAGAAATACAGGAAATGAAGTGCACTGAAGGAAAGAGAAAAGTAAAGATGGTGCCACAAAGGAAATATAGTTTATGTTTTTANTTCCCTCTCTCGCTGGCTGTCTCTATCTCTGTCAAATAAATAAAATCTTAAAAAAAAAAAAAATAAATAAAAATAAAAAAATAAATAAGCCATGGGAGAGAGGAGGGGAGCGGGGGGTCAGAACCACATGGGAAAGCCTTAGCAACTTTATGTCTGGAAAACAAAAGCTATAGAAATACAGGAAATGAAGTGCACTGAAGGAAAGAGAAAAGTAAAGATGGTGCCACAAAGGAAATATAGTTTATGTTTTTATCCTTCTCCAGATGACATTGAGGTATATACTAAGACTTTCAAAATAAGTCAGGAAATCGATACACACAGCTAAAATTGTGCCACACTTTCATTCGTGGGTTCTGGAAGGACTGTCAGTGATGCCACCTTTGGTGCCCTTTGAACAATGATCTGCAATGATAGCCTCACTCTTTCAGACTCACGTGAGATAGGGACACCCACTCAATAGGATTTGGTGCCACAGAAAACCTTGGCAGCAATGTGTAATCATGCCAATGTTTATTACACCCAGTTTCCTTTTAATGAAACATCTATTCAGATAACTTACATTGAGTACTTGCACTATATATCAGGTATTCCCAAGAAGACTAAGAAGAGAATACTAGCTAAAAATAAAAAGCCCTGACAAAATGCTACTTAGTTTTTGCTACTTCCCTGTCAGAAACTTTTATGGTTTTAGACTAGAATAAAATACTTTGTTTGCCAAAGACAGTCCAACTTTATATAAATCTTTAGTTTGGTCCTGTGGCTGTTTTTTATTTTGAAAGTAAGTAGAGGGTTCACTGTGCTAGGTGATTGTTGCAATAAACGATTTTAGTTTTGCTGCTGTGTTAAGTGTCCGGAAGTCTGAGATGGGGAGAGAAGGCATGCCACCAATGGTAGAGTTACATCGCGGAGCTGTCAGCTTGGCCTTAACTTTGAAAGTCTAAGGCTGTGAAAATAAATCTGAATGTAAGAAAGAGACTGTAATACTGTTTTTCAGATGACCAAGCAAGATTAGTTGAAGCTACAACTGTAGGGGTTAAAATAAGTCCCACAACTATAACTAAAGGGCTTAAAATAAATATTAGGGGCACCTGGGTGGCTCAGTGGGTTAAGTGTCTGTCTTCAGCTCAGGTCATGATCCCAGAGTCCTGGGATCCAGTCCCACATCGGGTTCCTTGCTCAGCGGGGAGCCTGCTTCTCCCTCTGCTTTTGTCAGCTGCTCCCCCTGCTTGTGTTCTCCCTCTCTCTCTCTCTAGTACTCTCTTTGTCAAACAAATAAATATTATCTTTAAAAATAAATAAATAAATATTAGTTAAATAAAATTAGGATTGTATATAGTCAAAATTTGTGCAAAGGATGGGGCGCCTGGGTGGCTCAGTCGTTAAGCATCTGCCTTCGGCTCAGGGAGTGATTCCAGAGTCCTGGGATCTAGCCCCGCATCAGGCTCCTCCGCTGGGAGTCTGCTTCTTCCTCTCCCACTCCCCCTGCTTGTGTTCCCTCTCTCGCTGGCTGTCTCTCTCTGTCAAATAAATAAATAAAATCTTTAATTAAAAAAAAAATTGAGCAAAGGAAATGAGGAAATCTACCTTAAACAGAATACTGGGATAACCTCCACCTGTGCCGCTTAAAAATAAAGGGATCCTGAATTACACAGTATCCTCCACTGTCCGCTTCCCCAAATTCACCAGGCTGCTGCAGTCTCTGCGTCCCCACCTCACACAGTGTTAGAAATAAAAGGGCTCCCAGCAACCATTTACACCTCCCTTGTGTTACAAAGAAACTGAAACCCAGAGAACTTAAGCTATTTGCTCAAGGTCACTCCACAGTATCAACTAGAGTCACACCCAGACCACTTTCTGCCATATGCCACACAGTTCATTAATCTTTAGGATTACCATCCAGCCCTGCCACTGATGTCCCAATTTTGTCATCCATCGTCACCTCTAAACAGTCTTTCAACAATTTTCCTACTTCAAATACACCAGAATCTTCAGATCCTGATTAATCAGAATCCCAATTTCAAAATGCCTGAATTCTTTTTTCTTGAAGGTTTGAGAGAGAGAGAGAGAGGGCACATGCGCACATGTGTGCAAATTGGGGGAGAGGCAGAGGGACAAAATGTTAGAACAGACTCCCCACTGAGTGCAGAGCCCAATGTGGGCCTCGGTCTCATAACCCATGAGATCATGACCTGAGCCAAAACCAAGAGTCAGACACTCAACCAGCTGAGCCACCTAGCACCCCTGAAATGCCTGAATTCTTAATTAAGTCATACCTCTGTCAAACTAATCACTGTGCCCACTTATTATGGAAACTGACTGGTCTCAAAGTTTAAGGCTTCAGTCTGAGATTTCCGTAAGCTGCAATATTCACCTAATAATAAAAAGGAAGAGTTAAATATGGCTTAACTAGTAGACACTTGAGAAAGATGCAGAACACTTTAAGCAATGTAATAACCAAAGATTGCCAAACCCAGAGTAGCAATTGGCTACAAAGCAATTGACTTCTTCCTGATGTTACTGAGGCCTAAGTGGTGAGGAAAATGGATGGCCAAAGAAAATATTTCTCATCTCTATTCCCATATATTTTTTCTGCTTCTCTTTATGTGTACACATGTCTAGTCCCAAGTCTCTGCAAATACTACCACCAATCAAGGTGATGGTTGACAGGAAGGCAGACAGGTGGAGGCAAGATAGCTATCTGGGCTGCCTGGCTTCCGCCACAGACTCTGGAGGGAAAAAAATGTCTGACCTGTCAGTCAACAGTACAGTATTTTTTTTTTTTAAAGATTTTATTTATTTATTCGACAGAGATAGAGACAGCCAGTGAGAGAGGGAACACAAGCAGGGGGAGTGGGAGAGGAAGAAGCAGGCTCATAGCAGAGGAGCCTGATGTGGGGCTCGATCCCATAACGCCGGGATCACGCCCTGAGCCGAAGGCAGACGCTTAACCGCTGTGCCACCCAGGCGCCCCAACAGTACAGTATTTTTATTAATTATTTTTCTCTACTCCTGAGGTAAGGAACAAATTATGAGTCTTTCAGAGAGGAAAAATAGGACTATAAAAAGGTAAAATTGAAAGTTGATATCAATTTTTTTCTATCCTCAGTGTGCTTTGCATGCTCCAGTCAGAGGGTTTATATTTTTATTCCTTGTTCTTGTCATCAATTTTGATTTTAATTAACTCAAATTAGCTCATTCTTTTCTAGATTTCCAGTAAATACTTATCTTCCTGGGATCGATATAAAAATGTCAAGAACTGACAAGGAGTAGTCCATTGGAAAAAAAAAAGATTTTCAGAAACACAGTACTTAAACTCTGCTATTTACAGAAAGGAAAAAAGGCAACTGACCTTTTTATCTCTACATATATAAACTTCATGTATCTACATTTTAGTTTTCCAATTTGTTAGTTTTTAGGGTTCTTTTTATTGCCTTAAAATTGCATAGCTAAAGCTATAGAAATTTATGAAACAGATGAAAGTTTAAGAGAAATCATTTACATGTCTCAGAATCGGGCATGCTCTCTAAATACATGATTTTATATATATATATACACACTTATATATGATTATATGTGTGGTCATATAAGGAGCTAAATGCCTGTTTGTGGACCCAAGATGAACTTTTTTTAGGTCATTTCTCCTCTTTAATATTTTGTGAAAGTAGAAAGATATGATCTGTTAAAACAACCTAGAGAACCAAAACCAATTTTTAAATACGCCATTTTATCCTGAATAGCACAAGGCTATGCCTTTCACCAGTAACTTTATTTAAGTGAATGTGATTTTTTAAAAAATGGTTAATAGGCAGGAATCCCCAGAGCTATTAGATGAATGGATCTATAAGCAATTTTCACTTACATGACCATACTTTAGGTTCTTATTAGTTGGGTCCTTAAATATGAAAAACACACGCCTCTGTTTTCAGGAACTTTACAGTATTTCATGGGGAGGAATGAGACAAGTATTAAAATAAATAGTAGATAAGGGAGAATATACATGTTCATGAGAGGCATAAACAAATTATTGTAGGAGTCCAAAGAGAGGTAAAGGACAAATCTGGTAAAGGAGATGAAAGAGATCCATAGAAGGTGATACTTAAGGTGGGTCTTGAAGGACAAGAAGAATTCTGTCAAATGGAAATGGTAGGAGGAAAGTTCTATGCTAAAGACACAGAATAAACAAAGGCATGGAGAAGTTAATATACTGAAAGAACAGAGCATACTAGGGGCCTGGGGAAAGCAGTTTAGCTGGAACGTATGTTGTCAGCTTACCAGTGCAAAACAAAACTAATGTCTAAATTTTTTAATTAACTTAGTGGTCAATAAAGAGCCACAAAAATTTACCCAAAGCCAAACTATCGAGTGCCTCTTCAACCCATTTCTCATGTTTATCATTTCCTCCGTGAAGCTGAAATCTTTTCTGGAGGTCAGAGAACAACACCTAAAAATTCAGCCAGTCCAGAATCCTGACAACCCATCACACCTCCTGAGCAAAGCCATTGTTTGTACTTTCCCTAAATAAATAACACTCCCCTTAGAAAAGCCCTATAACTATATTACCACCGACCACCTAGTCTGTATTTTTCAGTTGGTCATTTCAGTTGAATTACAGGTGTTTATAACAAGAAGTTAAATGCAAAAGATACTAATCCATTACAAAACAGGTACAAGCCAGCACCAGTTTTCAAGACAGAAAAATAGTCAAGTAACAGTAACTGCGCAAAGGTGTAATTTCAGTGAAGTTACATTGCAGGATAATAACAAATGAAACACAGCTATGAGTCAGCTTTTTCTTGAGACTAATAACTACTGCCAATCACTCACTGAGAAATTCATATTTCTTACAGCTTCCATCATCATTTATTTGTTACATTTCTGGAAGATTTTCCCTTAAAAAAAAAGTGTATGATTAATACTCGGTGGCTTCAGCTGGAAGATATTTGTTAGTAACACACAGAATGTAACAGCTTCATGATTTCTATGCAGTTTGGGAGAGAGGCTTGGGAACCCTGCTTCAGTCTCTTCGAAAGTACTTCAAAACCAGGGTCTGGTTGGACAAACTGCAGAAAGTCATACATCACAAGGACACAGAGAGAACAGACCAACATGTGACAGAATCAGGCACGGAGATAAGGCATTCCACTGATAAGCCACTACATGGGCATTTTTTTCGGAAGCCATATTAAAGGAGGACATCCTTTCTTAAATCTACCATTGCCTGAATTTAAACACATACAGGTTTAGAAATGAGCTTAGAGGGAGAAGTTGAAGTTAAAGTGTGAGCTTAAAGCAACTGCAGAGCTCCTAATAGGAACTAATAAATTGTTAAAAATAAAAGTTTTTTAAAAGTCCACTCAAGAGTCTAGGGAGAATATTTACCTCTTTCTTTGGGTGGGCGGGGGGTGATGAGTGTGGAACACCGTATTATATGGCATTCGGAGTGTGTAATATACAAATTTAAATTCAAGGTGATTGCTCAGAAAATAAGAGTCATTTCATTCACAGTGTAGATTTGACCATCGTCAGTCAGTGTTTATCCTGTGTGTACTGTTCCTAGTTGAACTTTATAATAAACTTTTGGTGGGGAGGTAGGGGGTTCTGACATAGTGGCAGGGAAAGGATGCACTGAGATGTGCTGAGGATCAGGGGTGGCTCAGAGAATGGTGGGATCTGGGGAGGTGGACCAGCCTTCCCAGAAGAAGTCCAATCTTTCAGGGTCTCCTGAGAGCTAGGGGGTTGGCAGAAGAGTACAGAGATGAGAAACACCTGGGTGCCTCAGACTCATTCATAAGGAGTTTGGCTCACACCACTAATACACAAACCCCAACTGGAAACTCACCTGCCTTCTGGATCCAGTCAGAGTCACAGTACAGGGGTGCCGTGCCCCAGAGGCCTGGCCAGGTGCCAGAAGGTCTGTGCTCCAAAGGCAGGACTGGGGAGGCAGCACCCCAGGGCAGAATGGGGACTAAGACACGTGTGCCAGTCCCAAATCTACAATCTTTCAGGAGACGGAAGGGCCTGGAGTAGCGATGGTGGATTTACAGAACCCCAAGGCCCCAATCCCATCTCTGCTAAAGTCCAAGGCCATAGGAACCTTAATGTGCGATCCCACTGCACATCCTTGGGACCAGCTGTTCCTCCCCGCAGCTGTGAGGGAGCTCAGGACTCCAGCTGCCTTTTTCTGGAGGCTTTCCCCTGAGGAGCAGCCTCAGGGCATCCCTCCCTGACCCAGCACATTCAACACACCCTGTAGTGGGAGACTCTATACCCATAGAAAAAGTAACTCTGGTATTCCTGCTCAGAGATATGCAGGTGAGGCGGACCAAGCTGACAAGACAGTATTACCTGGGGGAGTAACTGTGAACAGGCGAGATAACAAGCGTTGTGTATAGAATTCTGCCTAAATGGGGGCGCCTGGGTGGCACAGCGGTTAAGCGTCTGCCTTCGGCTCAGGGCGTGATCCCGGCGTTCCGGGANCCTTTTTCTGGAGGCTTTCCCCTGAGGAGCAGCCTCAGGGCATCCCTCCCTGACCCAGCCCATTCATCACACCCTGTAGTGGGAGACTCTATACCCATAGAAAAAGTAACTCTGGTATTCCTGCTCGGAGATATGCAGGTGAGGCGGACCAAGCTGACAAGACAGTATTACCTGGGGGAGTAACGTGAACAGGCGAGATAACAAGCGTTGTGTATAGAATTCTGCCTAAATGGTGCCCAATTTTATTTGGGTGAGCTACTTATTACAGTGTTCATCATATAGTGATCTCAGTTTGGTGCAAAAATTCGGGAATTTCCCTCAGTGCACGAATGATACTACGCAACTTGTAGTATTTGAAACCAGAACAGGAAAAAAAAAAAAAAAAAACCTCTAGCTATTACATTACCGCAGAGATGTTGCAACTTCAGGAAATTTTTCTCATAGCAAGCCTTATTTCAGGGTTCGTTTGATCTACAGGAAATCATTAAAGCACAGAAAAGATTTATTAACCTGCAGTCTTCATGTATTTTATAACTCTTAGAAGCTTACCAGGTACTAGGGTAATAGAACTTTCTTGAATATGCATGTGTCATCATTCCAGTAAAGAATATTGTGAGAGTCTTAATGTAGTAGACTACAGTATGTGGAAATAATATTAGCTCTACTGAGCACAGTACATACATAATACATAAAATACATACGTAATAATAAAATAATATCTGGATTATAAACTTGCTATTTATTGCTTAATTTGGAGAAAGCATTAGTTAACATACTGTGGCCAACCTATCTATGTTAACTATCGTCACTTAGATGAAAACCAAAGCACAATATTAACCTACATTTACTGTCATATGATAGATGTTTCTAGAAAATTTAAGTTAAATAAAAACATTGTGTATCAAGTTAATTTTAAATTTAATGCATAGTCAAGAGGAAGGTTAAGTTTTTCTGGAAGGTACTACGAATTTAGAAATCCATGGATTCACAAATTGCTTAATTTACAATGTTACGTGGTTCTCACACTGGACATGGGAGCAATGGATGTGATTCAACCATGAATCAAGCACATCAGCTGGTTTTATTTACACCAATCTTCCCAATGCTAGGAAGCTCTCATAATGTCCCAAATTTCATGATATAATTCTAGGGATTTTAAAATTTCATAGCTCAACAGTATGTACAAATTTTAAAATTTAGTCTTAATCATGATTTCTCTATTAAGAGAAACATGGTATCAACCCTCATTGAACACCACACCAAAAACTAATGATGTACTATACTGTGGCTAACTGAACATAATTTAAAAAAAAAAAAAGAGAGAGAGAGAGGGAGAGAGAGAAAGAGAAAAATTTAGTGGCAGACAATAACACATGAATAACATTTATCAGAAAGCTAGGTTCTAGTAGGCTACTAATATATGAATGCCAACTAGTAGACTTAAAAAAAATGCTTTTGACCTGCATTTGCTAAAGATTTTTAGAAAACTTGATCAGGGCCACAGGACTCCATTTNCCTACTAATATATGAATGCCAACTAGTAGACTTAAAAAAAAATGCTTTTGACCTGCATTTGCTAAAGATTTTTAGAAAACTTGATCAGGGCCACAGGACTCCATTTTATTGCATTCTGTCTCAGTACATTCTTCTGTAAAGAATTCTTTAGCAATGTATCTCTTTATTGGCTTTATACATGTTAATTTTCAGATACTCACAGTTCTTAAATTGAGACAAATACATAATCCTTGCCTTCGGTAGGTGGTTTAAGAATTTCCCTGACAAAATACAAGAAACAAAAGGAGGAAGGAAAACACAGTAATACTGGTTTGCTGACTCTTTGCCTGAGACCCCAATATTTCTAAGAATTCAGAGGAATAAAGCAACTTACATGTTCAGTATACATCATGATACCTGAAAATGTAGTTGGTTTTTGTTTTTTTTAAATCTGATGTCTTGTTTTCACAGAAAACCAGATGGTGTTTTTCGGTGTGGGGGTGGTAGTGGAATTTGTTTTGTTTGTTGTTGTTTTCAAAAACAGGTGTGACAATCATTTTCTCCTGCTACTGTATTAGCACATTTAATTGCTAAGTTCACAGGCAGCCCTCTCAATTCTTTTACGGGCAGATGGTGAAAGTGATTTTAAAAGAGGAGTAAGGATTTTTCAAAAACCATTCCAGAACGGTATGAGATCTGCTCTTTCCTCAATGGGTGTGTCAACCTCTGGTGAACACTAATGGAAGTCACATAACAGCATCCCCATTGCATTTGCCTTTAATTACTTGACAGTTATCCAGATTTTGTGAAATTACTCGCACATTATCTAACAAAGAATTATGTACTCGCAGTAACTTTCGTCAAATCACTTTATAACCATTAGCTAATTAAACTTCACAATACTTCTACAAAATATAGAGCTAGAAAGTTATACAAGTTCATTTTACCGAATTCTTAGGTATGTATCACTGACAAACTTGAAAGTTAAATCTAAGTCGCAAACTCACAAGGGTTGATGTCCCTTATGACACGGGTTCCTCATATGTAAATGACTAGCTTTGAGAATAAGGACACCTCTGGTTTGCAGGCACACTGTTAGGTGCTTCTCCATTATCCATTGATTTCTTCCTAGCAGAATTCAACTTCTGTTCAGAGTGGCCAGTGTCAAAGAAAAAAATGATTCTGACACTTGTCATAATGGTAAGGAAGACTTTATCCTAGAGTGTCACAATAAGGATATTGCAGTAGGTGGGGGATCAGACTCAACTCCAAATACAGCAAGGAAAGCTGGGGGTTTATAGCCACGGGACAGAGTGATGGTGTAAGTGGACAGAAAACTGCAGACAGAAGACTTCAAGGGTAAGAGAATTCCTGCTAAATTGACCTAATAGGATTCTTGCTGAAGGCAAGCCAAGGACTTACACAGCCAAGGTCAGGGATAAAGAACTTGATCAAACATCAAGGTGGGGGAATTCTCGCTAAAGCGATTTAGTGGGATTCTTTCCTAACCCACGGCTGGGCAGACCAAAGAAAGGGTGGGGGCCAAAGTTAAGGTTTAGTCCAAAAAGAGGGCTAAGAGGAGTCTGACTAGAGCTTGGCCAGAGAGACTTCTTCACCACATATTTAGCTAAAAGTTCAACTCTCTCTTGCAGCTGAGTGTGACATTACATGGCTCTCAACAACAACACATAGGAAAAAGCCTGCTGGAAAGTCTTGGGAATGTTTTCAGTCTTCTGAGAGAGGCACTGCTTGTTCCCCTCACTTCCTTCCAGAATGCAATGAATTCCAATTGTGACCGTAGGAATTAAAGCCACATGCTAAAGATGGGGGAACAGAAAGAGCGAACCTCGGATTTACTGAAAATGTGAAACTGTTAATGCAACTCTGTACTGCTTCCTCTAGACTTTTTGCTCTGTGAGAAAAATTAAGCCACAGTGGTCAGGTTTTCTATAATTCAAAAAGAAAACAATCTTGGCTGAGACATTTGGCAAACGTGATTCCCTTATTACAATAGAGTGTTCGTGGTAAAATTACTCTACATTGAGCTGGAAAGATAAAATCCAAAAGATGATTCCAGGAAAATTAAATATTAAGAATGAGTGAGCCATAGATATCTCTTTCTTCAGCATGCATTCAATGCTTGCTTTAAGAATATTCCATGCAAAGGAGAAATTTGGGGTTATGGGATATATGGATTTGCTACCCATTTAAAAAAAAAAAAAAACTTAGCATGAGCTAGCAGAACCCATATGTAACAACAGAATTCCTGGGACACCTGGGTGGCACAGCGGTTAAGCGTCTGCCTTCGGCTCAGGG
>NC_048232.1:38142015-38172392 GCF_002007445.2 Ailuropoda melanoleuca
AAAAAAAAATAAAACAGAATTCCTGGTTAAATAAAATAGAAAATAATTTATCATTAAAATGGAAACCATAGCATTCTCAATGGCCACACAAATTTTTTAACTCTCTGGTTCCCTGGAGCAGAACCTCTCCCCTGGGTAGCAGAGCACCTGGCTTCCAGGACTTCAGAGCCCCCAGGGAAGTCAGAAGTAACCTCCAAACAGCCTCCCCCACCAAGTATTATCATTTCCAATGCGTGCTAGCTGATGAAAAATACAGGGAAGTCAGCTATGGCACGAGTTTTGAGAAGGATCACAAGAAATTTGTTAGAAAAATATGAAAATTTACAAATGCCTTTTGCAAATATAGGCAAATTCACAGTTACCCATTAGTACCATTTCTCTCAGCCATATTTTGATAATTTCCTCTTTCGTTTGTCAAGGCTTTCAATTTAAATTATGCATAAACACACATAAATGCATAAATATGGTTCACATTTTTTGGAAAAGGTGGTTTTCTTTTCTTCATTTCCTTTTTTATCTTCCCATGTCCCCTTACCCTTTGTCCATCTCCTTCAGCCTCAACTACAATAGCACACCGCCCTACATTTTCCCAAAGACCTTTGCAAGACACTGTTTCCATGAGCAATATATGAACAACTTTTTTTCTATCTTCCTACCAATAATTTGCATTACTAGTCTTGAATTTCCGCCATTCTAATATTTATGAATAGTTCTCATTCTTTCATTTACATTTCTCAATATATAAATTTGAGCATTCTTTCACATGTTTGTTGATCATCTGTATTTGCTCTTCTGAGAATCACATATTCCTAACATTTGCCCATTTTTCTTGGGCTGTTTGCCTTTGTCTTACAAATTTTATCATCCATGTAAATATTAACCATCGTGACCACATGTGTTTTTCAGATCCATTGTGTGATTTAGTTTCCATACATAGATCTTCATTTTTAAGTGATTAAGTACAAATTTTTTTTTTTTTTTTTGGAGATAATGAGGGTTATTAGTCCTGGTTAAGAAGGCTTCTCTAATGCCTATGTTTTTTTTAATCATTTATACATTTTTTAACTTTTTATAGTTTAATCTGTCTGAAATTTATTTTTATATATGGCACAAGGCAAGGATCCATTTTTATTCTCCTCCAAAAACAATTGAAGCCATTGTGTTTGTCAATATTAATTCCTTATATTTAACATTTTCATCATTCTCGAATCTTTTCTACTAATCTATTCATCTATTCCCATAATTATTTGACTACAGAAGCCTTATAGTATGCTCTGATATATGATATGAAAAATAACTTCTTGCTGCTCTTTTTCACATTTTTGTTGGCTGCTCTAAGACATTCATTCTTCCACCTAGACTTTAAGATTATTTGATCCAGTGGAAAAAAATCTGCTATGATTCTCATTGAAATTGTGTGAAATATGTATGTTAACCTTTAGGAAAAGTGACATTTTCATGATATCGCCTTCTCCCTCCAATAACATGATGTATCTATTCCTTCATTCAAAATTTGCTTTATGGTTTTAATTAGATGTCATTATTTTCTTTGTATATGTCTGCTACTCTTCTGGTTAACTTTACTGCTAAATATTTTATAGTGGTATCATGATGAGAAAGGCATCATCTCTAGATATTTCTTGCTAGAACAGAGAAAATAGGGGCAACTGGGTGGCTCAGTCAGTGGATCATCTGACTCTTGGTTTCAGTTCAGGTCATGATCTCGGGATCGAGCCCCATGTCAGGTCTGCTTGTCCCTCTCCCTTTGATCTCCTCCCCCCCCCACCAACACGCTCTCTTTCTCTCTCTCTGTCACTCAAATAAATAAAAAAATCTTGAAAAAAATGTAATTAACTTGTTTACGTGATCACATCTAGCCAACTTACCATATTCTATCATTAATTTTTAATTTGTTTTTATTCAATATAAATATCTATCTTAGATATATGCTTTAGTGAGTAGGAACAAAGAAATAGAGCAGCAGTATGGGCCCCAGACTTGGAATTATGTCCATCTCATTAACATCAAACGTTACACCCTTTTGTGGAAGTGGGAAAATAAAGACAATGTCTAATAAATATAGGGATTGGCTAAACTGATTTTATGTATTATTACCCATTTTCTATAATGTTTTTCTTCAGTTAGAAGTAAACATTTCTGTGTTTTCTTTAAACATTTGGAATGATCTCATAAATTAACAGTTTATCAAAAGTTTCAGTACATTACTTTTTATGCAATAACATGGCTAGTTTGTGTGCTGCAACTTTTTTATTCAATTTTTTATTGTCATATTTTTCTTTTTAATTTCACACTTTAAATTTCATATGTAAATAACTTGATAGTTTCCTTACTACTCACCATTTTAAGTCTATAGGCATAAACCCTCGTATCTCAAATTCATATGTTGTTTTTTTACAATGATTCTAGTTTCAAAATCTTTCTCTGTGCTTCTAGATCACTCTGTACACATAGCTAATTAGGTGGCAATAAGACAGCCCAGTAAGGCACGTAGCCCATTACACTGTGTTCTTCAAGGGAACAAGCTTTGGACAATTATCATTGTATCTCTAATATCTAACATACTGCCAAGCATATTTTTCGTGCTAAATATGTTGGTTGAATGGAGTTTTATGGTTCACTAAATTTATGTTGATTCATTTTACCTCCACAACTATGCTTGAAAAATGCTTTATTATTAACTTCCTTTCTCAGATGAGGAAATATACTCTGAGCAGCTCAGAGACTGATTGTATAAGGACTGGAATCTAGTCTCTTATTTCCCCCTCCCAGATGTTTCTTCCTGTTACCCACATGATCATAAGTAGTGTATCCTCCAATTATAAATCAATGTTGAGCTATTTAACAAATTATATGAATCAATTATACTTTCAACCTTTTTTATGTAAGAAATTTATTGAGATATAAATCACATGCCAGAAGTTTCATCCTTTAAAAGCATACAATTTGGGGCACCTGGGTAGCTCAGTCAGTTAAGCATCTGCCTTCAGCTAGGATCATGATCCCGGGGTTCTGGGATTGAGCCCCACATTGGACTCCCTGCTCAGTGGGGAGCCGCGTCTTCCCCTCCTCCCCACTCATGCTCTCTCTCGCGATCTCTCTTGCTACCTCTGTCTCTCTCAAATAAATAAAATCTTTAAAAAAATAAAAACATATAATTCAGTGGGTTTTAATACATATAAATTTTTTAAGCTTTATTTTTATTTGTCAGGGAGGGGCAGAGAGAGAGTCTCAAGCAGCCTCCACAATGAGCATAGGGCCTGACTGAGACTTGATCTCAGGACCCCGAGATCACAATCCGAGCTGAAACTAAGTGTTAAGGTTTAACTAACTGCATCACCCAGACATCCTGGGTTTTCGTATATTCACACAGTTGTGCGAACATTCACCATTAAATTTATCAGATCTGTCCCTAGGACAAGACCTAATTTCTTCATATCACAGCATGTTTTCACAAATTGCCTCACTGGACCATTAGGCTTTATTTGTTTGTTTACTTCAGTTGAAACTTAGTTGACATGCAATGTTACATTAGTTTCAGGTATACAATATACTAATCTGACAATTCTATACATTACAGAATGCTCATAAATGTAACCACCCTCTGTCACCATACACTGTTATCACGGTACTATTCACTATATTCTCTATGCTGAGCTTTCCATTTCCGTAACTTATTTATAATTAGGAATTTGTATCTTTCAATCTCCTTCAACGTATTTTAATTATTCTTGTGCCTTTTCTAATTACAGCCACTGAGTTCTATTTCAATGAAAAACCCCTCTAATCTCAAACTTGCCTTGCTAAACTAAACATTTGCAAGTACAACCTGATGAAAACAGAGAAAATAGAACTCTTCTTTTTTTCCTTTCTGTATTTGCTATCAACTCGGGGCCTATAATTTTTACTTGGACATATCTCTCTATCCAAGTATATATACTGTTATATAACTGTGGTCATTTTGGGTGATGAGATGACATAATTTCTAATCAAAATTTTATTACAGAATTAAACCTTCACTTTTATTTTCTGAAAGCTTTTAGCTTGATAGAATGCCTCATATTCCATAGCACTTTTATATAAATTTAATGCCAATGACGCAGCACCTTCCCCATCCCCACCCCATTTTACAGATAAAGAAGTTATGGTCTAAACAGGTAAATGTCTCATCCAAGTTCATAAAAATACTGAATAGCAAAGCAGTGATGCTCATCGGGTCCTGGGACACCAGCTTCAGGGAGCTCTTCTTTTTACGTCTATATGTAATGGGGTATATTTCAGGGTCTCCAAGTGACCACTTGTTTTGTTTGTTTTGAGGCTAATGTCCTTGTAGCTTTCCAAGTTTGTTTTAATATCTTCTATAATATCAAATGCTTTGCTTAGAAAGATTCCCCAAATTTATCTGATTTGTCTTATCTACACTTTTTAAGTAGATCTAGTGCTTTCTCTACAAACAGGAGATAGTGTTCAACTACATTTTGAATTCATAATATTGCTCCCTCTAATTAGCAGAAAGCTAAACTAATGCTTTCTTTTTCTTTTCACTAGAACTCAAAATTTGAACTTTGCTGATGACAATTACAATACTTTCACTACTTACATTGATTTCCATTAAAACCAACAAAATGCCACATTCATTCTTCATTCATTAATGATTATGTGCTTTACAGTTAATATAGAAATTCTAGGATTTCCTTTTTATCTTCATATTTTAATCTAAATCCCTGCGTAGTAATTTAAGTATATGCTTTACAGCTTAATTCAAAACAGAACTCAAGTAAAATAAGTTATCTCCTTGATATAGTTCTTATTTTATACATAGAAGGCTTGACTTGGTCTTCTTTTTCCCACAGTTGTGTTTTATCTAGTCACCATGCAGCTTAAAAGGAGATAATAGCCAACCTAAAATGCACTCATGGTAGATGGAGACCTGAGTCATAAAATTTTTCTTGTCACTTATCTCGTTTTTGTTTAATTTCTTTCATAATATATGTTGCTTATATTCAGATTTTATTGTTTTCAGATTATATCCTCATATACATTTTTTTAAAGATTTTATTTATTTATTCTACAGAGAGAGGGGGATCACAAGTAGGCAGAGTGGCAGGCAAAGGGAGAGGGAGGAACAGGCTCCCCGCTGAGCGGAGAGCCCTTCTGGAGAGCAAAACTTCTAAAACTATCAACAAAATGAAAAGGCAACTTACTGAATGGAAGAAGATATTTGCAAACCCTATATCCAATTAGGGGTTAATATGTAAATACCCAAAATATGTAAGAAACCCATACAAATCAATAACCAAAAAGAAAAAAAAAATCAAACGGGCAAAGGAACTGAACAGACATTTTTCCAAAGAAGATATATAAATAGCCAGCAGGAACATGAAAAGGTGCTCAACATCATTGATCATTAGGAAATGCAAATCAAAACCGCAATGAAGTATCAACTCACACCTGTTAGGACAGCTATTATAAAAAAGCGAGAGAGAGCAAATGCTAGCAAGGATGCAGAGAAAAGGGAATGCTTGCACACTGTTGGTGTAATTATAAATTGATGCAGGAACTACAGAAAACAGTATGAACTTTCCTTAAGAAATTAAAAATAGAAATACCATATGATCCAGCAACTCCACCTCTGGGTATATACCCAAAAGAAGTGAAATCAAATCTTGAAGAGATATCTGTACTCTCAGGTTCATAGCAGCATTATTCAAAATAGCCAAAATAGCCAAAAAATGTCTGTTCATATGGAAACAACCTGTGTCCATCAATGGATGAATAGATTAAAAAACTGTGAGATACACACACGCGTATACACACACACATATAAACACACAGGAATGTTAGTCAACCTTTAAAAGGGAGAAAATCTTGTCATTTGCAACAATATGGTTGAACCTGCAGGGTATTACACTAAGTGAAAAAAGTTGACAAAGAAAGAAAAATTCCAGGACTCCTGGGTGGCTCAGTCAGTTAAGCAGCTGCCTTAGGCTCAGGTCATGATCCCAGGGTCCTGGGACCGAGCCCTGCATCCCGGCATGGGCATCAAGCTCCCTGCTCAGTGGGGAGCCTGCTTCTCCCTCTCCTTCTGGCCCTCCTCCCTGCTTGCTCTCTTTTTTTCTCTCAAATAAGTAATATCTTTTCAAGAAAAAAGGCAAATTCCCCACAGTATCACTTATAGGTGTACAAACTTTCAGTTACAAGAAGAATAAGGTCTGCGGGGTTAATGTATAGCCTGGTGACTATAGTTGATAACACTGTCTCGTATAATTGAAATTGCTTAGAGAATGAAGCTTAAATGTTCTCACACACACAAAGGTAAATATGTGTAATGGTGTACTTGTTAAATTAACTCAATGGAGGAGGAATTCTTTCACAATATACATGAATATCGAATCATCACACTGTATCTTATTTGTCAATTTTACATCAATGAAACTGTAAGAAAAATAAATAAATGCTAGACTCCAAGAGCCGACTGGAACTCAAAAGCAACAAGAAGTCCAATTCCCAGGGATGGACTAATTTAAGAGCACTTTGACAATATCATGGAACTATTACTCTTCACTAGTCATAAATGACACTTGAAAGGCAGAACAAAACAGAGGTTGCAAGCAGATCAGTGGCCCTAATTATGGGAACCTAGAACTATATGGAACTGTGCGACCCCCAAAACACCTCATCAGAGATACATTCGACTGCATCTGATGAACGTGAGCCTTTGGGTTAAAGACTAAATCTATCATGTGGCCTAGAAATTTCTGAAAAATATGGACCCTGCCTCCCTCTCAAGGCTCATCTGATACCACTGTCTACTTGGCACATCCTCTGAGCTTTGGCCATCCTTTCATCCGGTTTCTTCACGTGTCTATCCCAGGGCCCTCTACCTTTCTTCCTTTTTTTAACATGCAGCTCACTCCTACTCATCCTTTACTCTTCCACTCAAGTAAGTATAACCTCATTTACCTCATCACCACAAAGAGACTAAAACAAGACAGGAATCGTGTCTTAATCACTGTGTAGGTGTGTGGGGGGTAAAGTACACAAGACATAAAAATGATTAAGACAGTAAAATTTAAGTGCACAGATGATCTGTGTTAAAGACCATTGCCACCGTCCATCTGCAGAACTCCTTTCACCTTTGCCAAATTGAAACTCTATACCCATTAAACAAGAACTCCCCATTCCATTTCCCACCCCCCACCTTCTGGTGATGACCCTTCTACTTTCTGTCTCCATGAATTTGACAGTTTCAGGCACTTCATTTAATTGGAATCGTAGTTTCAAGAGGGGTTTTTGTGTGTATGTGCAGCTGACTTACTTTACTTGGCATAATGTCCTCCTCCAGGTTCACTCATATTATAACTCGTTAGAATTTTGCTCCTTTTTAAGACTGACTAACATTCCATCCAAATGTGTACATACCACATTTTATTTATCTGTTCATCTACGATGGACACTTGGGTTGTTTGCACCTTTTGGCACTTACGAATAAAGCTGCTACACACATGGGTATATGATATCTCAAGACCTTGTTTTCAATTCTTTGGGGTATATACCAATAAGTTTAATTGCTTGATCATACGGGAGCTCTATTTTCACCTTTTGAGAAACCACCATACTGTTTCCCACAGCGAGCTGTACCATTTTACAATCGCACCGACAGTGCAGAAGAGTTCCAATTTCTCTTCATCCTCATCAGCACTTGTTACTTTCCATGTTTTTTCTAATCCAACAGGTATGAGAGAGTATTAATCATCTTTTAAATCATACGCATCAAGGCCATGGCTGAGCTATAAATTTTCAGCAAATACGTATGGAATCCGTTGGAGAAGAGCTGTGCTCAGTAGCACCCAAGGGAGTAGATGCACATTGTATGGGGTGATCCCATTTCAAGAGTAACTGGAGGAAAGCCCATTTTGTTCTCACTTGCAGCTGTGTTAACATAACTTCTTTCTCCTTTCTTATCCGAGGTGTTTTAAACTATCTAGACGTATTTACAACACTGGAGTGAGAGGTTCCTATAATAAATATAAAATTCCTTATGCTTTGCCACTCAGTGAAATAGTCACTTTTCTATGTGTGTCTTTTCTATGTACACGTTCTATTGTGGTAAGTACGTTTCCACATGAGCAGGACACGTAGAATACCCAAGCTGATATATATTATCACAAACAAATTTTAAGTTGTTCCAAATTGAAAATGAGAAATGCTGAGGGGCTATAGCACAGGGTGTCTTGATCTTTTCTTGTGGGTCAAGCCTCAGTGAGGAGGGGACATCTGAGTGTATCTTTTTCTACGTGTATATTCTACTGTGTTAAGTATTCAGAGGAGCACGTGTACTATTCTGAAACCAGGCAATAATTAACTCAATCGAGAGACACTAATTAATCACCTGCTTAATATAAACACTGTGCTAGGCCCACTGGGGTTACAGAGAAGAACCCAAGGACTTGACTTGCTCCAAAGAAGTGACATAAAGACTGGGAATAACCACCCATGCTCCATGGAGACCCTACACCAGAGGAAGGTCAAAGTCCTCAACACAATAGTTTAACTGTAAAGGATAAGTTAAAGAGAATCTAACAGTCATCCATTATGGATCTGGTGCAATGACTTGATTCTAAAGAACACACTACGCCCCCATTATTCCTTCTATCACTTTGAATGAAGCATGTCCAGCACAACACATGCATTATATTAAATAGCACTGGCAGGCTGGCACAGTTCTTTCAATCTCTAATAATGCAAACCACTGGAAACTTAAGTAAAAGTTGAACCAGCATCCTGAACCATTCAAAATAATGTTCACAGGAATGTCCTCCTTTGAAATACTCAGTATTTCAGTTCAAAACTTGAAAAGCAATCAAGAATACTGACAAGAGGAGTGAAAACATATCAGAAGAAAGCAAAATGGTAAGCATTACAGTCAGGATTTATGGAGTACCTGTTTCTGCATAGTATTATATGAATGGGGAGAAAAGATAAAGATGATCTATTCACCACTGTCATACATTCTCCAATAAGGAAAATAATAATCCAAATAGGATATACACATGAGCACTGAATCTCATCAATACATTGCAGTCCCCCATTTCTGTAATCTTGGTTCTGGCCTGGTAATGTCCCCATGGTCAACCACTGTTTAATGAGGTCTTCATGCTGGTTCAATGGGTATTTATCACTTAACAGATATCACTGCAACATATTATTGTTTAAAACATGTTGAGAACATGTTCCTTATCTCCTTCCCACATTAGCTACCCTTCCAGGGTGCAGTAGCAATGCCTAAAGATTTAGACAGTAAAATAAACATTTCTGCTGGTCTGACCTCATTTTCTTCTTCCATATACAACTTGCTTATTCCAATTTCTGGGCCTTTCATCATGCTATATTATCTACAGAGCATATCTTCTATAACCTTTCTACCAGCACTTCCGTTACAACTCTGTCAGTATTCTTACTTTTCCCTAATTCACTCCATTCTCCCAGCCAAACACCACTTTTTCTGAGCTCCCTTATACAAACGTACACTAACGAACTTGAGCTTCTCCCCCTACATCTTACATGGCTTAGTAATGCACATTAAAGCAACTGGCTCATTTTAAACCATTATATAAAAATATGAGGGGCGCCTGGGTGGCACAGGGGGCGCCTGGGTGGCACAGCGGTTAAGCGTCTGCCTTCGGCTCAGGGCGTGATCCCGGCGTTTAGGGATCAAGTCCCACATCGGGCTCCTCTGCTGGGAGCCTGCTTCTTCCTCTCCCACTCCCCCTGCTTGTGTTCCCTCTCTCGCTGGCTGTCTCTATCTCTGTCGAATAAATAAATAAAATCTTTAAAAAAAAAATATGAGACACACAACATGGACCTCACAGGGTCATTACTTCAAGCCCACATGCAGCATTTTGAGCTTGTTATATTTGTGTGGATGTAGGTCTCTCTATTTTTTCAGAGGTACTATGATTAAATCATGGTGATAATCACAGTAGCTTCCAGGTTTTGAGAGCTTTATTCCAGTCACTGTGCCTACCATTTTTCACACCTTATCTCAGTCAATCATTAAACCAGCACTGTGCAGTTAAATTGGTAGCAGGATGATTATTTTATTTAACTATAGAGAAGAAATTTGCCCTAGAATTCATACCTCAATGAACTCTCATATTTACTGGGGATGAGATCACTAGGAAAGGGTGGAAGCAGTGTTGCCTTTTAATGACACATTAAACTGGCTTATTTCAAATTCTTTCTCACAAGCTAGGTTTATCCTCAATGAATTTATTAACCACTTTGAGGCACGTTTTTTCATGATGAAATAATATGATTGTGCTAATGAACAGGAATTAGGTATATGAAACACACACACACACACACAAAGTAATTATCATACAGCAAACACTTAGTATTATTTCTTTTCTGCTTTTTCTCCTAAATAAATTTCTAGAAGCTCTTCATGCCAAAAACAAGTTTATGATATTGCTGTGCTCTATTTTTTCAAGTATAACAATTTAACCTTAAGTAATCAATAAATGCTTTATCACTGATTAAATAAAAAAGATATATTCATATGCTAACCAATCTTAATGTTAGATAAAAAGATCACTTTTAAAAAACTCTAAACTTTTTTTCTTTTTAACTTTGTAGTCTATTTTCCATTAGTGAGACTATATTGAGGATATGAAGAACAATAATTAAACAAAGGCTGCCTGGAGATACATTCAATGACTGAAGAGCAGAATGCTAACCCAGCTTGTGGTTATTAGACACTTTAAAAATATAGGGCCTGGTCTGCTTGCCCACATTTTATTTTATATATTGTATAAGAGAGCAATGCATATTGAGAGGCATGCCTCCCTAGACATCCCTAGTGGAAAATCTACTATGTACTGAGTGAAAAAAAAAAAAATGAAAACATATACCTGACCTCTGATAAACTCACAGACTAATAGAGAAACCATGTATAACATAATGTGGTACTTTTTAAAAGGTGCAAAAATAATAACAGCACAAACGAAGGAGATAGTAACTAAGCTTCAAGCATCAGAGAACTCAATACACATTTCAGCTTGTCTCTGTGGAAGAGTACAAATTCACAAAACAAAAACTAAGATAAAATAATATTCCCTATAGAGGGAATTGTGAGAACAAAAAAATAGATGGGTGAAAAAATTAGGTCATGATATGTTCAGAGGATATCAAGAAATCCAATATGGCTAAAGCAAAGGGCAAATAAAGATGTAGGTCAGAGATAGGTTGGGAAAGGAACACACAGTCAGGTTGTTAAAGACCTTGACAGCCATGCTAAGAAGCACAGAGTCAAAACAGAAGTTTAACCCAGCTGTACACCAAATTCCTATGTCTTCATTCTTAAAAATACACACACACACACACACACACACACACACACACACACGGAGAGTAGAATGTCCTTGCTTTTTATTTTTGACACTAATAATAAAAAGAATTAAAAAATCAATGATCCAAATGACAAAGGAAATTGCTGATAGATATCAAATCAGAATAGAACTGACAATAGCTGAAATTGCACATGACAGACTTACAGCAACCACAAATTGATGAAAGAATCCAATTTTTCTAATATAATTTATATTTAAATAATTTTTATTCCCCAAATATTGGATTTGTTAGAATTAATGGCCACAAAAGAAAAAACACGATATAGGAAACTAATTTGTTAAATGTGCTAAGAACAAAACTGGTTGAAAAGGATAGGCAAAATTTTAAATCAACAAACAAGGGTTAACATATCTGGGATATAAGGAATCAACCAGTGTAGCTAAGTGAATTTTGTCTTCTTCAAAATCACAGTGTTAAGAATTAAATGGCAGATTGAGCCCAAAGTCTGAGGTACTTTACAACAGTCAAAGGAGTTTGGCAATAACAAAAACAAAGGTTTTCTGGAAGAAAATGACATAACAGAAGCACTATTTTCGGATAATTACTCACCTAACAAATGTGCATTAAGCACATACCACAGACAGGGAGAGAGAAGTCACTGAGAAGTGGATACAGAAACAAGAGTCATCAGTTAACAAGCTCCTCTAAAAATCATTATGAATACCCAGATTAGAGTGGTCATATTAGGAACAGAGAAGAAAAATTCGAAAAGCATTTAGGAGAGAAAAAAAAAATTGTCCTCAGTAATTCATTCTATATAGGTGTTTTGGGTTTTTTTTTTTAATGATGGTGAAGAATACTTCTGGCATATCTGCATTTCACTCTAGAAATTTCAAAAACGAGGGGGTGACCCACAATGTCTAGTGACCCCTTAGTTCTAGATGAATGGAAAGTGAGGAAAAGTTGCTGGATATAGCAAAATGTGTCATTATTGAACTTAAAAGAAGAAATAAGAAGAAAATGGGAGGGTAGAGAAAGCAGGGCAGAAAAAGGAGTGAAAATCAAAGACACAAAGACAATCAGTATAGAATACTCATTCAAAAATCACATGGGGAAACCTTGTTAGCTCAGTGGCTTAAGCAGCCAACTCCTGGTTTCCGCTCAGGTCATGATCTCAGTGTCCTGGGATCCAGCCCTGTGTCAGCCTCCTCACTCAGTGAGGACACTGTTTCAGGATTCTCTCTCTCCCTCTGCCCCTCTCCTGTTCACTTGTGCTCTCACTCTCTCTCTACCCACCACCCTCTCCCAGCTCTCTCTCAAATAAATAAATAAATCTTTTTTAAAAAGTCACATGGGAAGGGTATCAGAGATTTCTTGAAAAAAAATGGAAAGGTTATCTAGGTCTTCAATGGGTAAGAGTTAGAGTGATAAATTATACAATAATCTTGAATCTTCTCAAAGTCATGGTGAAAAAATAAAGAAATAGAAATCATATGCAATAAAAGATTAAGCAGCTGGGCAAGGGCATCAGCACTGCCTATGAAGAAGGAAAGGTTGAGAAAGGAGGACCTCAAATTGGTTTAGTCAGGAGATACACCCAAGAGGCGATCATTTCACTCTCCCAGTCTTTCCAAAGTTGTACGAATCCTAGGTCCCTGGATTAAAACCTTCACATATATAATTCACAGAGTAGATTCTGTTTTCTTGGCCAAACCCTAACTGATGAGCATGGTATGAGAGTGTTAAGCCTGGATAACTTAAGGAAGCTAGAAATGGAAAAATGGTGTAAAAAACTGGACAGAATCAAAAATCCGCAGCGGAAGAAGAACAAGTAGAACGACTTTTTTAAAAAGATCAAATGACTTGTAGTTAAGAACCAACTTGTCATTGGAAATAGAGATGATTGGCCCCAGTAAATCATCTGGAGAAGCATCTGGGAAGCAGGAGATGAGCTGGCAGAACAAAGCTGCCACGCGAGGAACATCTGAGGGAAAGTGGGAGGTAACTGCTCAACTACAGTCAACTGTTCTAACCCACTATTAGGAAATAGAGGATCTGTCTTACACAAAAATCTAGTGACCCAAATCAAATAACTCACACTTTCAAAATTATTTTCCCATCTACCTCAACACCCCATTCAAATACTAGTTCCAGAAATTGGAACACTCACTATATTATGACCCCAAATAAAAATATTCATGTGAATTATATAAAAGCAATTTGTTTGCTCCCTTTCAAATATATAACACTCATTAAAAAGTGCACGTTTTTATACATCTGTCAAAGATAGATTATAGATACTATTAGTAAAGGTCATTTGTGTCCATGTCTTCTCCCTGGGAGCGTACATGTGAATGCAAATTAAAGTGCACTACAAAAATGTTTCAAGAGTTCCAAGTGCCTGCAACCCTCCCAACTTACATAATGGTAACAGTCAAGGGGAAAGAATATTTCACATCTTATTATAATCAAGTACCTAGCCTCCAAGGAGGACTACATGTTGAAAACATATATAAGTTCTGATTTCCTCCGAAATTATCACTTAGATCTTTTTTTTTTTAATTATAGCTTAACACAGTGGTTTCCAAAGTTGTCTTATTAGAATCACATGGGATTTTTAAAAATTCCAAATCCCAGTCTATCATGCAGAGGAATTAGATCACAAGCTCTGGGAGCGGAGCCTAGGAATCATTTTTTTATATTCCTGAAGTAATTTCAACATGCCGACAAGTTGGAAACCACTGTATTAACACAGAACTCCTTAAAGGAAATCTGATTACTCCTTGAGAGGATCAGACTTTGCTGCACACCAGAAGCATGTGGGAGTTCTAATATCCCTAGACCCCAGCTGCACCCCAGACTAATTAAATTATGATATTTGAGGGGTGAGAGCCAGACATCAGTTGTTTTTTAAAGATCCAAACGCACACCGAAGTTTGAGAACCAATGCCTAAAATTAGAGGATGGTTTGTAATACTAATCAAAATCGGTAGATGTCTGGAAAAAAGAACATCATTGATATAAAAATTCTTATTAAAACTCTCCAAAGAGAGAGAGAGAGAATTAGAGAGAGAGGGAAAGAGTGTATACTATGCTATGTAAAGATAATGATACTGTAGTAAGTAGACCAGCTACTATGTTAACAATATTGAAAATTAAGACAGACAGAAAAAGGCTAAGCAAGACAAATGGAGAAAAGCAATTATAACCTGCCGTCATTTAAAGATGTGTGATTGAATCTTTCAACCTCTGTATAACTAAAAAGAAAATATGCTCCTGTCCTATTCACTGCTCTTGCCAAATGTGTACATCTAGAAAATTTAAAAGGAATTTCAGTGGTACAAAAAGATTTCCAAATACTCAGATATGTAAATTAAGTAAGTGAATAATTTCAAAGCCAGAAAAGGTCCTCGCTCATTTCTTACCGCCATTCTAATCAGTAGTTCCTGGCCACTCTTTGGTTCTCTTGAAAATTAGCTCAGGAAAAACAAAAGATATTACATTTCAAATGCAACAGAATGGGTGGTTGAATTAAAAGGATTTCCTGATATCGTTTTTACTGTTTATTTAATCTTCACTTTTATGTAAATATCTTCAATGAGTTTACGTATCATTTAAAACAGATTTTATAAAGTATAATTAGATGTGCTGTCAGATGGGAAGATAAATTAAAAGTGCGACTCACACTGTTACAGTAGCAATGCCACCAGCAACAGCTGATCTTTTGTACGACGACGCTCAGGGCAGAATATAAACCAGTCTCTACAGCACATGTGATTATAAGACTTAGAGAATACCAGTATTTAAATTAGTAATCAATGCAGTTTCCTTTGGTGAAAAAAACCTGTGTGCTACATAAATGAGGGAAAGATTTTTTTTTCTTTCCTTTTTTTTTTTTTTTTTTTTAATTTTGCAAATCGACTGCCTGGTAAGAAGCCTCAGTTATCACCAGTTCATCTAAGTAAGAGCTAGGTGTGTACTACCAACTGATAGTACATATTTAAGATAAAGTTACATGCAAACATTGATGCAGGCAATAATTTTGGGAGGAGTTAGTAGTTGTTATAAATGCAAATCCATCAGACCAAAGCCTGATGACCAATAGATTTCTAAATTATCAGCACAGCTTCTAATGCAGAGGTAAGTGTGAGTCTAGGTGTTTATCATTTTACCTGAAACATCAAGAGGTAGACCTTTAAAAATCGCTTGCCCCTTTTCATTGGAAAAGGAAGAATTTCTTATAGATGAAAAAGTCAAAGATGAGATAATTTGCCTTTTCAACTTCTTCAGTGAGCCTCTAATGGACTCACTAGTTGCCCAATCAAAAGCAATTATACTCTTTTTTTCAACAACCTGAGTTATTGTTACATTAATGAAGCAAGGGGGCCGTCAGACTGAGATGGCTCCAGTGCTAAGGTGGCCTGTGTCAGCACACCAAAACCTAAGCTTTCAGTGCCTCAAGGTTACAAAATTGAAATCTAAGGACAACCCATCACGAACATACAACTGCATTAAGCTGTAGCCAAATAATTTCCTTTCTTTGCTTCCATCCCCTCTCTCTGTCTTCTCCCTGGCTCCTGTGGGCAGAGTGCTTCCAACAACCTCTGGTTTGGCACTGCCAGATTCAATCAATTTTTTGGTCAATTAGACTCCTAAAATGTTTAATATGCCCCAGTTTATCTTGCAAGTAAAAAGAAACACACATGAATCATCTAAATCAGCTTTTACTATGAATCTGAACAGTGTAGGGAAGCAAATTATGCTGCCCCAAAATATGCTTCTTGGGTATACTGATAATTCAATATGAGTAATATTGATTATTATGGATTATTGAATACTGATTATTCAAGTTGGTTATTTTTTAAAAACTTCAGACACAGAGAAGCTCTTATATCCAAGAAGTTACTCTTTTGTAAGAGGGATTTGTAAGGGAAGTCTCCATTTTAAGGGTGTTTTCCCCAGGGAATAATTCTAAATCTCTAGAAACTGTTTCAGTGGAGAAGGCATCAACTTAAATCTGCATAAGAACCTTACTCTTGTCCACTGTGCTTTGGTAACCTCCCTAACTGACTCCTCATCCCCAACACCTTCTTTTGTCTGTAGCTGGAGATGGTATTTAAGGTGATGGCTTTAGCCATCTTGGGAAGTTACTCAGTTTTCCTACGTTTCTCTCATGCATACAGTAGGTACACATGTTATTAAACTTTTGTTTGATTTTCTGTTACTCTGTCTCAGTTAATTTGATTCTTAAACCAGCTAGAAATCTTGAAGGGCATACACATTTTTTTTCCTCCCCAACATCACCAGTGTTTATGATGATCTGTAGGGGCCAAGGGCAGGCCACCCCAAGATGGGCCACTTTGTCATGAATATTATTTTGGATTAAAAGCCATCAAAATCCAGCAGGTTCAGGAAAAGCTCATCTCCCCCCTCAAATGTCTGCCTGTACCAGACAAAGAACAATTAACAGAGATTCCTCTTTACCTAAAAATCTGCATAATAGGGCAACCATTGTTCTCCGAACATCTCACCTTCCTGCTAATAGTTTTCCTCCCTTTCCTATCCTCAGACCCTACCCCCCTTCTCTCTAGCTCATCTAAGCTTCACTTCGCCTTATTATCCTTGGAATTTCATGTCTGTGTGGATTTCCTCTACCTACAAAACTAAATTTGATTTTCTCCTGTTAATCTGTCTCATGTCAATTGGATTCTTAGTTCAGCTAGAAGGACTCTGAAGAGCAGATAAAATTCTTCCTCTACAACAGATCCAAACAGTATTATAAAGAGAGATAATTTAAAACTAATTCAAAGCACAAAACAATCTGTAATTTTTCTTATGAATTAGCATTATAAACTACATGTGATTTAATACCAAATGAAAGACTCAAGTAGACTTTTCTCTCCCAAGCTTTATCAAATGATTGATGTGATCAGCATTTCAAGTCTCCTCGTCGCAGGGGTTTTGGATAAAATATTCTGCCTCCAAATTTTAAAATGGTTCCAAGTTATTAATATTAAGTAAGTATTCTTAATATTAATTATCTCCTTGCCTGAAAGATGGTCTGTGCTTTTCACATCTACATGAGAAATATTATAAAGGGCTCTAGCAAATTATGAAACAAAAATGACCTTCCTATTTGGCATTATTCAACTGAGTGTATACTGAATGTTGTAGCTTCCACTGCAGAAGCTCAAACAATGGATGTACTGCTGTCAGCAAGCCCTTTCTGACTAACATCTCTTCTTTTGTAAAACTCACTCAGTAACCCTGTACCTGGCCTCTAAAAAGAATAAAATTGCATTTTATGTTTTACAGTTGGTACACCAACGAAGTAAAATTGTCACTCTTTTTAAAACCTTAGCTTTCTCTAGGTTGCATTCATTTAATTCTACAGGTCTTTGTCATTTCCTGGAGTACACAGCCATCCTTTCATTTTGTTTCTTTCACCGTAAGATAAATCAGTGCAAAACAGCCACTTCTGTGAACATCAGTCTTTCTTTCAGCCAGGCTCTTACAATGCAAACATAGTGGTGTCCTCAATTCTTCTGATCAGTACACAGACATCTTTTGATTGGAGGGAGTAGTGGGAGGTTAGAAAGCGTAAAGAGGAAAGAAGGAAATCATAACACAGATTTCAGTAAAGATCTGCCTCTTTTTTTTTTTGAATTAAGACTTCCTTTTATAAAAATGAAAACATTCATACAAAGTTGTCCATGATTAAGGTGCTCAGAAGCAGTGAAGGGGTATAGAATTTGTCCCCAAAATATGTCTCTTTGGCATAACAATTACCTTTAGGACACAACAGACAAGAGAAGCTGTGAAAACAAAACAAAACAAAATTGCCCTTTTCTAAGAGACATATACATTTATAAGAGAAATCTCCATTTGTAAGGGTGTCTCCTTTTCTATACAAAGAAAAGGATGTCTAAATCTCTAGAAAATTATCCACAGAGAAGGCATAGACTTAAATCTGCATAGCAACCATACCCTTGATTACTGTGCTTTGCCCGGTAACTGCCCCTAATTAGCCTCCCCTTCCTCCAACATCTTTCGTCTTTAGCTAAGGATGGTTTTTAAGGTGTTGTTTTGGGCCATTTGGGGGAATTACTCAGTTTTCCTGAGTATCTCCCATTAAACAGGAGGTATACCTGTTATTAAACTTCTGTTTGTTTTTCTATTACTATGACCTTCATTACAGGGGATGTTTCGGCCAAGAACCCAGAAGGCACTGGGAAGGTAAAAAATTCCTCTACCCTTCTAGACTCTTTGGCTGATCTAATAGCCAAATTAACATAAGCCGGATCAACAAGAGAGTACCAAATTTCATTACATATGTATGGGGTGCCCATAAGAATATAAGACCCAAAGACAACTCTGGCAATTGAGGCTTTGTGCCATCTTGAGCTAAGGAATGGGATAGGGTCTTGAGGCTTCAGAGGGGAGAAGAGTGATTCACAGGATGATAAGAAGAGCAGATGTTTGGGGCGCCTGGGTGGCACAGCGGTTAAGCGTCTGCCTTCGGCTCAGGCGTGATCCTGGCGTTATGGGATCGAGCCCCACATCAGGCTCCTCTGCTATGAGCCTGCTTCTTCCTCTCCCACTCCCCCCANTGTGTTCCCTCTCTCGCTGGCTGTCTCTATCTCTGTCAAATAAATAAATGAAATCTTTAAAAAAAAAAAAAAGAAGAGCAGATGTTTGGTAATTAGATGTTTGTTTTGCCATGCAGACAGGTCATTCAGATAAAAACTTATCTCTTGGTAATGGCTCTTTTTCTGGGTTAGACTCCCTATTTAAATTCTTTTAGGTAAAGGGAGAGGTAAAAAAAACTTTTGTAAGTCTGCTAGGTCCTGATTGCCTTTAGCTTAAAATAGTCCACATGTCAAAGTGGCACATTTTGGGGAGACATTTTCTGAACTCCATCAAAGAGTAAAAGGAAAATTATTCTTACTCCCCCATAGCAACATTATTCAGGTTTTATTAGCCATGAGTATTTATTGAGCTGTGCAACTTTGGGCAAGCTACTTAGCTTCTCTGTGCCACAATTTCCTATGTGAAAATGAGTATAATAATATTACTTTACTCAACATGAGATTGTTAGCTTAAAAATGATAATGTATACAAAATATTTTGCCTGCCTAAGTAATTGTCCAATTAACCTTTGTTTTGAAAATGGAATTTAATGAGGAGCTCAAAAAACCTACTATCTTTTATAAATGTCTTCTAAAATGAATTTAGTGAATCCAGTATTCTTATCTACATTTACAATATCCTTATCTACATTCGATCCCATATTCCAAGACATATTCCTATTAATGTCACAGTATTTTTGTTACAAATACTCTTATTGGGGGACTTAATTTCAAAAATGGAAGTGTGTTTTGAAATTGAAAAGAAAGGAGAGGGGTGCCTATGAGAATAAAGTTGAATTGTCATACACGTAGGTCAGACAGAAGTACTGGGAGGAGAAGATGAAAAAGAAACAGCCCCCCCACACACACACACATTAGACCAGGGTGTCCTCCTGATGTTTAGTGGCTCTCAGAGTTGAACATATTTTAGAATCATCTGGTGAGCATTTGAGCCCATCTAGATGAACTACGGATTTTTATCATCTCATCCTAGACCTACTGAATTAGAACCTATAGGAGGGCAGACAATAATATTTGACAGTTCCACCAGTGATTGTGATGCCAGCAGTCCATGTACCTAAGAGGGTTCAGAAGAGGTCTCCCCAAAATGTGCCACTTTGGCATGTGGACTATTTTAAGCTGAAGGCAATCAAAACCCTGCAGGCTCAAGAGAAATATTTACCCCTCCTTTAACTACCTAGAAGAATCTAAATTGGGGGTCTTTTCCAAAATTAGGTTTATTATCAAAGATAAATTTTATCTGCATGACCCATCTGTATGGCAGAACAAACATCTACTTGGCAAACATTTGCTCTTCTTACTGCCCTATGAATTGCCCTCCTCCCCACTTTGAAGCCCCAGGCCCTGATCCCATTGCTTAGCTCAAGATGACATATATACCTCATTTTACCTTTCTGTTTTTGAACCTCTTTCATATATGTGGGGTTTCTGTACAAACAAAATTAAATTTTATTTTCTCCTGTTAATCTGTCTTATGTCAATTAAATTCTTAGGCCAGCCAGAAGAACCTTTGAAGGTAGAAGAAAATTTTTCCCTCCAACATACTGTACTTCAAGAAACTGTAAGAACTGAAGCCCCAAGTGAGCAGTAGTTATGCTTGCTGATTCTTGCCCTCATTTGCATTGCTTTTCAAACTATCACACAAGGAGATAATCAATATTTCTTAAATGAACACTTGCAACTGCATCCCAATCAGAAAAACTTAAGAACCTAGTTCTCTAGCAACCAGGAAAGTGTGTGAAATTCATTTTCACGGGAGAATACACTTTGCTTCTTCAGTACTAAACTGTAATAGGTTATAATGTGAAATGAAATGACATTTGCCATTTTCCTACAAGTAACTTCATGTTATTCTCTTTTGGTATCAAATAAGTTACCATTAAAATGAATCCTGATCGAACAAACTCCCCCAAATGCCAGTTACTTTGTAATTGTGTAGAACATTGTTTAATTACCTGTCCCTGCATAGCATTTACCACATAATTAGATAAATAGCAATTATCTTTTGAGGAACCAATAACTAAGTGGAATTGGTAGATGGTAAAGGGAATCACTGCCTTACCGGATAAACAAGAGAAGCAGACCTTTGATGAAGTCCTTAAAATTAAGCCACTAAAGAACATCTCAAAGGTCATGGGTTTTAAATTATATCACCTAAATAAAAAAGGGAACAAAGTCAAACAGAAAATTTAGTGAAATGGTGATTCATGTACTCAATCATCATTTCAGAACTTAAAGCTGGCAGCCTAAGTTCACCCTTTCCACTTTAAAATTGCTAAAATTCAAGTGAATTTATATAGTCAGGGCATAGGAATAGTGCAGAAGGAGCGAGGTAATATGTGTTCTAACAATTCACTTAAGTAGTGCCCAAATGTCCTGAATTGGATAAAGTGTCAACAAAGTTGGAAAGGAAGGAGAGTTCATAAGGAGGAAGTTAAGAAAAGAGAAAATAAGAGGAAAGAAAATAAAAAGAAAAGAAAAACCAGTCTCAAAGAGAGAAGCACCACTGCCATTAAGTAAGTACACGGCAGAACCCCCACCCCAGGCAGCTCCATCACTACAGTGAAGGGGACTAGGAGGAGGCCGGTTAGTGAAAGGTGCAGATACGGCAAACTAGACTGGAAGAGAAGTCTCACAAAGAAAACATCACAGAAATAAAGAGATAAAAAGGAATAATTAACAGCCCTCTATGCTCATTCCCCACCTCCCGTACCCCACAGACAAGCCTTACCAACTCCATGTTCTATAAAAGAATACTTTAAATGCCACACTAACTGGAAGCATTACTGCTAATGCTTACTTAGAAAATGTTTTATTTTCTTTTACATACGTTATCTTTAAAGTGTAATTTCCTACTCACGAATTATTTAGAATTACTTCCAGATACTCTTTTTCCCATAGGAATGTATTCCTGGAGTCACAACATATGAAAATCAGAAAAGAGCATTTAATTTCCAAACAGAGCATGACTTTTCTGTGTTTTGAACCTCAGGTACAAGAAGAGTTCATCATTTTCCTCAGTTCATAGCACACCATCATTATTGCAAAGCCTTTGCCCTGTTTTAGTTTCATTTCTAGTTAATCTTAATCCTTGCTTGTCCCAAACAGTGCTCCTTTCCTAAACTGCTTGTGATAGGTCCTTAAACATGCCCGTCTTTATGAAAATATTAAGTTCATATTACCATGTTTCATTTACAAGAGTGGTATTAGACTATGCATCTCATTTTTGTTGTTTCTTCTCTCCTAACTCATATCAGGTTCTCACTGTCTATCCAAGCTCTAATGTCTATCCAAGTTGCTCTATTCATTTCTAGTTTGTTGTCTTGAAGTACCCTTAGTAAGCATCTATCTTCCACATTTTACCTCCTCAGTTCCCTAGTTATGGACTGTCTTTGTTGCTTACAACTCTCAAATATCACTCCCAACACCATGAAAATAGATGAAAAAGATAATCCTCAAGCATAGTCCTTCACCTTCATTAGAATTTTTCTTTAAGGTATACCTAGGCCTGAGAGAGGCGTCATGGAGCATATGCTAACTTAACTTCACCAAGTGCTACCAGATTGCTTTCCAAAATGACTACATTCCCACCAGCAACTGGGTGAGAAAAAACTGGGTGGCTTTTCATATATTTTAAAGTTCTTTAATTCTCTTCCCCACCCTATGAATCCACTTTTAAATTCAGTTAAAGAAAAAGAAGGAGGAGGAGAATAAAGACAGGCTTTTTTTTTTTTAAGATTTTATTTATTTATTTATTTATTTATTTATTTATTTATTTATTTGTCAAAGAGAGAGAGAGCACAAGCAGGGGGAGCAGCAGGCAGAGGGAGAAGCAGGCTTCCCACTGAGCAAGGAGCCTGATGTGGGGCTTGATCTCAGGAGCCCGGGATAATGACCCAAGCCAAAGGCAGCCACTCAACTGACTAAGCCACCCAGGTGTCCCAAGGCAGGCTTACTTTTAAAGCACAAAGCCGACAGCTGGAATGTAATTTGGGTGGAATAGGAGATAAAATATGTCATAGTTTAAAAAGTCTCAGTCATAGAATAGACTATAGCAAAGCTAAAACACTATACAATGCTGGAATGTGGTGCATTTTCTATAGAACACCCTATTTTCCCTTAAATAAGCTACAACTCCCATAAATTCACTCTCCCATTTATACCCGGTGAGATCCAAAATGACACCTTTGGGGCAGAAAACAAGCAAAAACTCCCATTCAGATTATTACCACTGACATTCAGCCTCAGAAACTTTCTGCTATTACAAACAAGTAAGAAAAATTGGGAAGGGGTGGAATTCTAGGTCCTATGACCGTGGACCATTAATCAGCACTTTAGACCAATCTGAAGTCCCTGCAATTTAGGAATCAGGGAAGTCAATGCAGTAGCCTCCTGTTCAGAGGCTGAAAACAGTTTCAAAGCCACTATTAAGCAGATAAAGCTAATAGCCTTATGATTTCAGGTTTACTCATTTTTGTTTGTATTTATTATTGCTATGCTGTGACCATATCAAGCATCCCAGAGTCTCATGCTATTTACTCTGTCCTGAACTCTCTATCTCCATATATCCACATGGCTCATTCCTAGCTTTACTCAAGTGTCACTTGAGCAGAGACCTCCCCAACCACTCTGTATAGCTCCGTAACCCTCTACACACACAGCTATCTTGTCCTTCAAAGCACTTATCACATATATCTTCCCCCTAGAGTACAAACACCATAAAAGCGAGGATTGTGTCTATTTCCTTCACTATGCTATCACCAGCATCGAGAACAGAAGCTGGCCTAAAAAAAGCATTCAAATATTTGTGAAACAAATCCATTTAGATTATGATAAGTGCTTAAGATCCAAAGAGGAACAAGAGAGCCGAATGCCTGCCTCAGGGAGCTTATATACTCTTGCAGGTGAGACAGACTAGCAGGCCGTCGGATTTGTAGAACTCGGTCTTCTAATTCAAGCAGCTCTTTCCACTCTGCCATACTGAACCGGGTGCAAAAGACAGGGTTAAATTATTTAGCAACAGCTAAGGGAAGACAATAAGCATGAGAAAAAGCTGTAAAGGCTGAATTAGTTGCCTTTTTCCATCATGTATCTTTAAAGCTGTGGTTTTTTAAAGGCCCATTCAGATTAGAGGTCCCACAAGAGAAAGTAGCCATGAGAACTCTTCAGACTTTTATGGTTCTAAAGAGCATTCCAGCTATATATTTTATACATGGGATCATATTTAGGTTTTAAATAAATTATCACAGTCGTCATTTAATCGATGTGCATAAATTTACACATATCCATAACTGCATGTAGAGTTTAACAATGGGTACAGGAACTGACAATTTGGAAATGTTTCAGTGGTTATATAACAGGTCCTCATTAAGTCATGATGCTTATTTTCTAACGAAATAAAAGCACCACCTCCTGAGTCTTAGAATCGTGATACTGTTCTCTCAGCATGCCTGTTAGAACATGGAGCTTCAGTCCATATGCATTGGTATAAGAATAAACATCCTATTTTATATTATAAGCCAGACTCTCCTGGACTAAAGTCTAGGAAAGTGAAAGAAAGTGAAGTTTTAAACACTGCCCTAGAATTTAATTGAGAGAGAGGGAGAAGGTTAAAGTTGTTTGGAATATGAACTTGGGTTGATCATGCAATTTACTCTCCAGAAGCCACATTTCATTCCTGGCGATGGACAATGCTGTCTGACATGAGAGAAATCCAATCAGAGCAGCTCCTGTGCTCCAAGTTTAGGAACCCACACCCCAAAGACTAAGGAGTAATAATGGGCTTCTTGTGACTTGTGTAATATGGCAAACTATGGATGCATAGAATTATTTTGCAAATTTTCAGTAGAAGTATGTCTTGCGGAGCGCCTGGGTGGCACAGCGGTTAAGCGTCTGCCTTCGGCTCAGGGCGTGATCCCAGCATTCTGGGATCGAGCCCCATCAGGCTCCTCTGCTGAGAGCCTGCTTCTTCCTCTCCCACTCACTCTGCTTGTGTTCCTTCTCTCTCTGGCTGTCTCTATCTCTGTCGAATAAATAAATAAAATCTTTAAAAAAAAAAAAGAAGTTTGTCTTGCATATACTTTTGCTCCTGGGAACCATCAAGGACAAAGTATTAAGCAGCAGTAATCCTAAACTCATGAGGGGAGGAAAGCAATACTGGTTTATTTTGCACTATTGTCATTAAATACATTGAATTGTTTTGAGAATTCTGCATTGTTACTATGGGGTTATTTTTATTTATTTTTAATTTAAATATTGTTAATCTAATATATGCAGAATGTTATCATTTCAACATGTAGTCCAAGTGAAATTAATGAGATATTTTACATCCTTTCATTTTTTTCCCTCCACTGTATTGAGGTAGGATTAAAAAAACCAAAAAACAAAACAAAACCAAAAAAACCCCAAAAAACAAAAAAAAACCCATAGGCCCAAAATGTTGTCACTTAGACTGAGTTCTCAAAGTGTTCAATACATTATCTAATCGCAGTTTTTCCCCAGAAATGTAATCTTAACTGGTCAGCCAGGAATTTTTCAATCCATGCCAACAGAGTCTGCCACTTGGGCCCTCTCCACCCCCCAAAAGAAAGATGACATCATGTGCATGATAAGACCCCTTGTTTTTCCCCCAGAAACTAGCTGCCTCACCCACAACAATTTTCTTTTGCTAATAACATTCTTGACTCCACCCTCTGTCTATAAAAACCTCCCATTTTATACAACTCCTTGGAGTACTGCTCTACTTGGGAAATGGGGTGCTGCCAGATTCACTTAGATCTTCCAATTTACTTGAATTCTATTATTTAACAGATTTGGTTGCAGTGATGAGATCCAAAGTGAACTTCAGCATTATTTGGGGATGAGAATCTCAGTTGTGATACCTATACATGCAAACCCTTTGAGTTCACCATCTTCTCACCATTTTTGAAGGCTGTGATATGCTCCTCTAGGTCTAAGCTCTGCTCCTGGTTGCATTTGAGTCCCCAACCTCGTGGGCTTTCCTGTGCAGGACAGGTCAGCTCGAGCTGCATGGAGCCAACTGACCTGGCCTGTTTGCCCGAAGCCAGCTTGAGCTTGCAGTTTTGCCCAGAACCTGACTGAGCTGGCAGAAGGGGCTGTCCAAAGCCAAGCTCCTTGCCTTTTAGACCACAGTTCCCCAGGTGGAAAACCTCAGTAAGGTTCTACGGGAGTTGGTGGTGGTATACACAGGGCCTTCTTACGGCCAGGACACAGTACTGCCAATATATCAAGGCACATAAAAGCTATTACTAATGGGATCGTGAAGGCCAAAAAGTTGCAAAAATTAGTGGGCAAGGGGCAAGCTTTTAAAGGCTGCTCGAGCGCTCGCCACCTCAAGAAGGATCCCATGACAGGATAAGTTGGTCATGGAACAGGTTAGATCGGCACTAGTTCACCCACCAAAATAAGAAAATTTCCATGCAGCTACGTACAATCCCCAACCCCCAAGGCACAACCCTGTTAGATCTTAGTTTGACTCCAAGAACTCCAAAGGCTTAGCTAATGGGATCCTTAAATTCTAGAGTCCAGCAAACTACCTTCTTCAAGATTTATTTATTTATTTGAGAGAGATAGAGGAAGAACGCATGAGAGCACAGGAGTTAAGAGGCAGAGGGAGAGAGAATCTCAAGCAGACTTATTTTATGTCTAAAAACTATAGTCCCTGAAGTTGCAAGTATCTAACAAGACAGAAAAATTTTATCAGCAACATCTTAGAATTATGGTGGCCATTATGGGAAATGTTCCAATTAAACAAGATTGTTCATTTAAGAAGGGCTCTTGAAAGTGAGAGTTCCCAAATTAAGTCAACAAAATGGGATGTCTATTTTACTTGGTATGAATAAGCTTCTAAAAGACTTCAAGATGCCAAAATAGTCTCATTGAAAGATTTGTTACAGAAGGCTAATGAGAAATTATAAAAACACAAGAGGTATCTAAGACGAAAGACAGTAAGACTGACATAACTCCCCTTTCTTCTGTAGCGGCCAAGGGCAGACAGCCCTGAGGTAAGCCACTTTGGCATAAACAATATTTGAGTTAAAAGCAAACAAAACCTAGCAGATTGAGGAAAAGCTCTTCACCTCCCCCTCAACTGCCGGCTTGTACCAGGAAGAGAGCTATTAACGAGATTCCTCTTTACATAAGAAACTTATCTACATACAGGGCAACTTTGTTTCCCAAGGATCTCTCACCTTCCTGCTAAAATCTTTCTCCCCTTTGTATCCTCAGACCCTACCCCTCTCCTTAGCTCATGTAAGTGTCATGTTGCCCACTATCTCTGGAATTTCCATGTCTGTGTGAATTCCCCATACGAACACAACTGAATTTGATTTTCTGTTAATCTGTCCCATATCAATTTGATTCTTAGTCTAGCAAGAAGGACGTTTAAGGGCAGAGCAAATTCTTCCTCCTCCACAGTTCTTTACTTGAGCACTCTGTCTACTCATTTTGTCTGAACCACCTTTCCACTCTGAAGAGTCCATTACCTTTTCAAACAAAACCACCTGAGGTTTCAGGTGACCCTCTTCAGAGATCCTTCACTCCTTGGTCCAAGACTGAACGAAGGGCCACAGTAAAATATTTCTAGGGTTGATTCTCAAGAGCTGTTTTTCTTCTTCTTCAAGATTTATTTATTTATTTGAGAGAGATAGAGGAAGAACGCATGAGAGCACAGGAGTTAAGAGGCAGAGGGAGAGAGAATCTCAAGCAGACTCCGCACAAAGCACACAGCCTGACGCTGGGCTCGATCGAATGACCCTCAGATCACTATGTAAGCAAAAGCCAATTCTTCTTTTTAAATAAATTCTCCCCTGACCCCAGTTGAGAGAGGAAAATAAAAAGTCATGTTATCTCTCCTTTCCAAATCCAGACTCACTGGCTATTAATCCATTTCTCTCATGGGAATAGCTATTTCCTTCTTGTTCATCTTGTTTCACACCCTAAAAACGTGGCTTGGCTTTCTGCGTACCTATGACATACAGGTTGTCCGTTCTTTCTTTGGCCATCCCTGGGAGTGGCTCTAGTTCTAGTAAAAATAGTATTTTTTTTCACACTCTTTGAGGACACTTTTGGGTCCATAAGGTTGTTTAATACTACCAGAAATCTGTACTGTTTGTCATGACTAAAAGTTGACAAGATATTTTAAAAGTTTTTATAACTCTATAATCAGAAATTGGGCCAGATTTAGAGCTGATATTCAGACCCTGATGGAAATTTTAGGCCTTCTCCACTAAGCTAAATGTACCGAGAGGAAAAGAAGACTTTCTCATAGATGGATGGATATGTCAGTACTTTGATACTACTTAGGTAACAACCCAGTTGTTGGAGAACTAAACACAGCCGTCCTTGTTTTACAAATCAAGTCTTTACAGAACCAGAGGTGTGGTTCCAAAAAACAATTCAAAAACCACCAATCCTTTTTACCAATCCCCAAACCTCCTTTATCTCAAAAGGCTCATAAATATTGTAAATATTCTGGCCTTAAGAGAACAAAAGTCCTTCTAGAAAGTGCCTGCCTTTTTCCCTTGTGCCTTTAAAATGTAAATACTCAGTGTTTGGCCCCGTCTTCTCCAGAAGCTCCTTATCTAACCCATCTCTTTAAAAATGCCAATTCCAGGGAGGTAATTTTTATCAAGTAAAACAATGGGGAAAGACCATTTAAAACATGACTTGCCAAGGACAAATTCAAATTTTAAGTGGTCTTCTTCACAATTAAAAGAAGGCTTTAGTCATCTAGACCAATTACCTTAACTTATTTTATCTCCCAGAAAAACAATCTTGGATCCAACTTTTTTAAGGAATAAATTTCACACCTATTTCATGGCAGTAATTGAAGACAAAAACTATCCTTTCTGCATCTAACATATGTTTGTGTGTGCCTGTGTATGTTGTACATATGTTTCTAGCCTCTGGATGGTATTGCCAAAATTAATTTATAAAACAGCTCTATTTAGTTGAAGACAAGCACTTGTAAGGACTGGGCATTCTAAAATTCAAAAAAGAAAAGAAAAGAAAAAGGAAACTAACCCAAAAGCTTTTTCAAGTTCAAATCATCTGAAAAAATATTCAATGGGAAGGCTAGTTTGAGATTGATGGCTTAATTAAAACAAACATGTCTTTAGAGTTATCAAATTAAATATAAAAGCTTTATTCTACCTAAGTTTACTAGCCAACTAAGTTTGTGTTATCTTTTATATGATCTATCAATAAAATAATAGCTTAAAATAATGACTGACTTCATCAAATGTTTAATCAAGCTTTTGTAAGTAATCTAAACCTAATTGTGAAAAACGAGTAGACGAAGTAAAAAGTTTTAGGTAAGCCTTCTAAATATGGGGGGGCCAATGGCAAGCCATCCCAAGATGGGACACTTCTGCATAAAGATGATTTTGAGTTAAAAGCCATCAAAACCTAGCAAATATAGTTAAAGCTTTTTACCTCCCCCTCAACTGCCTGCTTGTACCAGAAAAAGAGCTGTTAACAGAGATTCCTCTTTACCTCAGAAACTTATCTGTGTAATGCAGAAATCTTTGTTTTCTAAAGATCTCCTGTCACGTTCCTGCTAATGTTTTCCTGCCTTTTGTGTCCCCGGACCTAACCCCTCTCTCCTCAGCTCAAAATGTTACATAAGCCTCATGTTACCTGACCATCTCAGGAATTTTATGCCTATATTGTTTACCCGTATGTGGAAAACTAAATTTTATTTTCTCTTATCAATTTGTCTCATGTCAATTGAATTCTTAATCCAACTAGAAGGACCTCAAATGGCAGAGGAAATTCTTCCTAACAATACTTTCTCCAAATCTTTTTGGTAACTTAAAACCTTAAAAGTTTTGCTAAGTTCAAAAATGACTTAAAACTCATTAAATATCTAGATCATTTTCAAATAAGAAAAAATAATAGAACATTAATTACTAAACATAGGTTTATCTACCTTTGGCTTATTACAGAAAAACTAAAAATATTTGGATACATTAATGTTACAATTTTTAAAAACTTTAAAGGCATATGCTTCTAGAAATTTTAAAAATACATCCATAAATTTGCAAATTTAAAAATAAACGCTCATGACAGACCATTCATGATTGCTTACTTCTTGATTTTCAGTAGGAATCAGGTTTCCTAAGGGTTACAATTTTTAATTAATATGTAATTAAAACTATAAAAATAAACTATAAAAAATAACACCTCATATGTCAGGAAAGTGAGATGTTTTCAGTAAAAAAAAAAGAGGTATGAGAAAGAGGTACTTTTTTCTTAAGGAAAAAATATTGTTGTCTTAAAATAAAGCTGGTTTAAATAAAAAAATGTAAGACAAAATTAGATTTTTTTTTTTTTAAA
>NC_048232.1:38172492-38252803 GCF_002007445.2 Ailuropoda melanoleuca
AGCCTGCTTCTTCCTCTCCCACTCCCCCTGCTTGTGTTCCTTCTCTCGCTGGCTGTCTCTACCTCTGTCGAATAAATAAATAAAATCTTTAAAAAAATAAAATAAATAAATAAAAGGTGTTCTTATAGAGTAAAAAAAAAAGTGGGTGTGTATATGGTTGGTCGATAGTAATGAAATCATAAATGTAATTAGATCTTCAGTATATTGTATTCATTCAAGCAAAAATAAAATTGAGTCCTTAACAGAGAAAGAGCTCTCTGGTTAAACAACTCAGTACACATGTACTGGTAACGTTCACCTTCTTCCTTTTCACAGCTGTCTCTCTCAGACTTCTAGAATCACGGGATACACAAGAGAGATTTAAAAAAAAATTTTAATCCCAAGAAATATATTTATAGATGTATAAGTGTAAAAAGCTAACCAACTTTCTATGTTTGAAGACTAAAATCATTCATATTTTGAATAATTACATAAAACTATGAGATTATATAAACAGATCTTGACAGAAGGAAAACCAGGAAGAAGAAAGCAGATCATGTGGGACAGAAGCTCAGGTTCTTCTCCACTGAAGACAGTATCTGCTACAAAGTGATGCTCTTGGTCAAGAAAATGAACTCCAGGGGCCCCCCGGGCGGCGCAGTCCTTAAGCATCTGCCTTCGGCTCAGGGCGTGATCCTGGTGCTCTGGGATTGAGCCCCACATCAGGCTCCTCCGCTGGGAGCCTGCTTCTCCCTCTCCCACTCCCCCTGCTTGTGTTCCCTCTTTCGCTGGCTGTCTCTGTCAAATAAATAAATAAAATCTTAAAAAAAAAAAAGAAAGAAAGAAAGAAAAAGAAAATGAACTCCAAGAAAATAAGGGGCCGAATTATTTTGAGCAGAACCTGCAAATCATTTTCTTTCAAAAACTCATCTTATGGAGGCTGGATTCCCTTCTCTAGATAGAAACAAAAGTCATTAAGGTCGTAACTTTGCTGTAATTTTTAAGCATCCAATTTCATAAGTGAGGAGAGAAAATACCTATTTTTCTTTTCAAAATTCAAAGAAAACAAGCTTGCACTCCAGTTTCAAGAACCTTGGTGCAGCAGGCTCCAAACTCATAAATTATAGTGTGCTTCTTTGCAGCATCCTCTTTACACGCAGTTGAATTAAGAAAGCAACAAGGGGAGAGCCATAGTTCCACTAGTGTTTGTTAGAATGAACACTGTATCTACAGATCTCTGCCTGCTTTCCAAACCAGTCATCCATCAAGGTCCAGGACATGGGAGTAAATGGTTCTGCTCAACTCATCACTGAGCTAATACGCTAAGGTACTTCTCTCTGGGTGTGGGTGTCATCATTGCACAGCCCGGGTAGCACGGGCACTTTGTGTTTTGCCTTCTTCAAAATGCAGACTGCCTCTGTTAGAAAGAGGCCAGAAATATTATCCCCTGTGAGCTGCTCAGCTACAGAGTCCAAGAAAGTCTGCACCCTTCCTGAATGACGGATGACCCATTGAAAGCTATACTTCCAAAAACACAATAATATCTGAGCCCAAAATAAGTTCATCTAAAAGCACTTGAATTATTCAGGTTGTTCCTCTACCTAAAGTGAATTATCAAAATCTGGAAATAAAATAATACTGGAACATCTCAGTAAGAATCTCTATGGTCGAAGAAAGTGAAAAGACTCCGAAATGTTGCCCCAAAACACAAAGATCAAGGGGAAGACCTACCATTCTTGTCAAGCGCCTCCCAACTTAAATCGAGGCTCTCAACAAATGTTTGTTGAAGCAAATTAAAATCAATAAACTTCCGTTAAGGCTTAGATCGCTTAAAATAAGTCAAAGATTATAAATCACCATCACAATGAAGTCCTTGTTTCAATGAGTATTCTTCCATGGTGGAAGAGTTGGTGCTTCTGACGAATACAGTGGGTTACAGCCAGGTTGAAGGGTTGCCCTGGCAGTGGCCAAGCTTTGAGGGTTTGTATACAGGGGTGCCACCAGGGCCCTGAGCTCCAGACTGAACTCAGCTCTCTCCTTCACAGGTAACAACGAGTGGATCCCTTTCTCCTGAGAGAGCTCTTTGGGACTCTTTATTATTGTGTTGCTACTTTCTTTTTCATGTTTCATATACGCCTACCTCGTTCCCCACTTGAAGCATTTCAAGCAGCAGATAATGAAAAAGACTAAATATATTTTAAAATGCTCAAAAATAAACATTTTTATAATATTAAAGTATATAAAAACAGCTGAGTTAAAAATTAAAATGGATCAGAAACCACTTAGGAAGTAATGAAACCAAAAGAATTATGTATGTGAATCCATATGGAAAGACAAATTCTGCTAGTAATAAAAACTTGGAGGAGTTTTTTGTTTTTTGTGTTCTTTCTTTTACTACTTCCTGGGTTGGGAGGGAAACTTAAGAAGCAGAATACAGAATGTTTTCAGTTCATTCATTAATTCAACTGTTTATTGAAAACACCTGCTACATGCACGACACCATTGATTAAGGAATATTCTTCAAATAGCTCTTTTTTAACTTGGCCTCTGATCGAAGTGAAGAACGTAAATTTAATTGTACTCAGCAAGCCAAACTCAGAGAAAAAAAAAGCTTTAAAAAATTACTCAACAAATACATTCTACCAGAAACCTAAGGCTTCAGGAAGATATGTTGTATTCTGGTGATATGACTTGGCCCCAGCAACAGAGTTCAGAGATTATTCAGTTTTTATGAAATAGCATGTCTCTTGAACTGAAATGTTTCTCCAAATACTGTTTCAAACATGCCTCAGCAGGAGACCGTCCATGCAAGCTTGGGCTCTCTGCTGAGTGCTCCAGGATGTGGGAGTATACATTTTTTAATTGATGCCAGACAAGCAGAGTAGACATTCTATTTTGACACTTAGGAATATAACTTTCATCCCTGTTTCAATGGAAACAATCCCACTTCAATATACAGGCAGGTACAGAGGTGTCTGTGAGAAAGACCAATATTTTTCTTAAAAATGAAGATATTTCAGTAGCTCAAATGATGCTTACACAGTACATGATACAGACACTTTTTCCAGGAAAAAAAAAAATTAAGGATGCCATTTCTTAATAGTGTTCCATATTGGTGTGTTCCTTAAGATAACAAACTTCAAGGAGCACTGCATCTTGCCGCTCCCCACCAAGACGAGTTAGCTTTAAGAGGGGTCTCAGGTCTGCTCACTGGTTTTATGCAACAGCATGGAACTCTAAAATAGAGTTGCATGTGTCTTCTCATCGAGATGTGGAAGAATGCCTGGCAATCTGTACAGGATGACAATAACAACACGTACCCCGTACAAAAATAAACTGTTACCCCTCCTCCCCCCCACAAGGCTCATGCCTAAGACACATTGAAAAACTAGGTCCTCCCCTTAGCTTTTTCCCCACAGAGCAAAACTTTGATAACTGTGTATGACACCGATTGTGACCAATGCCCATCACATTGCAACAGTGACTTGGCTGTGTGAAATCACTCCTGGCTAACCCAGAGTGTAAAAATATGTGCTCCGCACTACCTCCTTCCCAAGCCCCTCGGCACCACCTGCCTTCCTCTTCTAGAAAGCCTCACTGCCCACCTCCTCAGAGAGGAGAAGCCAGAGCCAACTCACAGCTTGTGTTAGAAGATGGATGTGAGAAGCTGCACTTCTTTACCCACCCCCACAAGAGACGTAGTTCAAGCGTGGCATCTGGCAGATCTAATCCTGCGAAGCAAATCTATAGAAGTGCTCCAAATAGGACGCCAGACAGCATATTGCCCTCATAGCCTGTTAGAGTAAATGGAGAGACGTATACACAGAGGCAACGACACCAATTACCCAAGCTGGAATGCGCCCAACTCAGAACGACTGACACACCCTAAATGTGTAAATAATCACACTCAATATTTTAACGATTTCAGTAATTGAGAATCATCTTTTCTTCACCCATTTCACCTCGAAAATAGCACTCCCTACAATCCAGTCTCTATTAGCAATCTGCTGAGACACTAATTGGATATTGACCCAAAGAAATGTCTGCCACCTGTAGCATCACTACGACTCTCAATCGAAATCCAGCTCTAAATCTGAGATGCAGCTCGTCAAGAATTCCATCTCACCACTTTGATTATATTTTAACTGCTCGTACTTGGAAGCTGAAGGGTTTTATTTTAAAATAATGATTAAAAAAATTCAAGGCAACTGCACTATAATGAAAAGGCCCTGGCTTAGCAGTCAGAAGGCCTGGCTATTACTGCTCTGTTCTTCCGAACTCTGGGACTATGACTCTGGACCATTTGTTCATTTATTCAACTATTTATTAAGTGTCTACTCTGAGCTAAGCACTGTGCCAGTTTCTATCAGTCTCTGATTCTTCATCTGTTGAAAGGCAATATTTATGTCTATTCTAACACGGGGTTGCGAGGGGAATGAAGTAAACTTGCTTAGGTGGCCGTTTTTAGGAAATAAAAGATGAAATGACGAAGTGACTATTATTAAAAACATTCTGATTTGCTTGAATCTGCATCTGACCACTGCCTGAATGTGTGTACAGGTTTATGAACAGAATCTGTGTATACATGATATGTAAATTATACACGATGATATATGCATTACAATATACATGAGTTTAACAAATGAAATACAATTTGTAGAACAGAAACAGAGAGGAAAAATATTTAAGTGAGGGAAAGAGCAAACTTTTTTTAGATTCTCGAAAATTAGCTACAAATGGGGCCAAAAGAAATTTACAGTTTAAAAGGCACTACATGGAGAGAGAAAAATCAAACATGATGCTTTATGCTGTATTCTGGAACCAGATTATTGGCTGATTGTTGGCTCTACTACTTACAGCTGTTGCCTAGGAAAAGTTGCTTCACCTTTGTGCCTCAGTTTCCTCAGCTACAAACTGTGGTCAATTACAGTATCTACCTTCTGGAACAGCCGCTAGGATTAAATGGGCTACAGTATTAAAGTATGTCTTCTACGGCGCCCTGTAAGTCTACCTGAGGACGAGCTATTTACAATGCTGAGGCTTCGCCGCCTTTTATTTTTAAGGAGGGCTATCAGAGATAATGATGCTTATAAATCAGTTCAGTGAATTTAACTGTGGGCACATATACAGGTTTTTATGTCATTTCTCTATTCAAATACCTACAAAGGCTTCATGCCGCAACCATGTACAGTCTAAGGTTATTCATTGGCTTTTAAAGTCCTGTATTATCCACTTTCTGAACATTTCTCACGACTCCTAACATGAATTCTACAGGTCAATTACATCAATTTCCCTCTCTATTGGCTCCCTTCCATTAGCATAAATAAAAACTTTATCTCCCATCTTAAAGAAAACCCAAAAACCTCTGTCGATCTTTTTTATTTCTTGGTTCCCTTTTACAGCAAAACTTGCCAAAAGAATTGTTTATGGTTGCTGTCTGGATTTCCTGTTGCATTCTCTCTTGAACCTATTTTAATTTGGTTTCATTCCCTGCTAGTCTCCCTAAAATGGCTCTTGTCAATGTCACTAATAACCTGAACATTGTCAAACCAACTATCATTTCTCAGGGCTTTTCTTCCTCATCTATTCAGCAAAAAAAATTGACTTTACTGGTCACATCCTGCTTTTCAAAACACTTCCCCCGTCATTTTGGCCTCCAAAAGCCTACTTTTTCAAGTCTCCTCCATCACTTCTCAGTCTTCTTGCTGGTTCCTTCTCATTACCTTGACCTCTAAGCATTCATGTAACCCTGGACTTCATCCTCAGACCTCTTCTCTCTCTATGCTAATTCCCAAGTTCATTTCCACCAGTCATATGGCTTTAAAAATTATCTAAATGCAGCTTTCTCTCAAATTTTTATTTTCAGGTCCTTCCTATTCTCTGAAATCCAGACACACAGCTAACGTCTATTAGTTTGTTCCATTTGTAAGACTAAAAAATCTCAAAGTTAATATGTCCTGAATTCTTGATTATTCCTCCCATAGCTGCTACTACCCCCACCTCCCTAATCTTAGAAAATAGAGACTCCCTTCAGAAGAAATCTTCCTTGATTACTCTCTTTCTCACAATTCACATTCAATTTATCAGCAAATCCTTTCAACCTTTGCTGGAAATAGATCTAATATCCAACCAGATCTCACAGCTTCCACCACTACCTAACCCAAAGGCCCCTTTGCCTCTCACTTGGACTTCTCATAGGAGCCTCTACACTTTTGCCCTTGTCACGCTGTAGTCTGCTCCTACACAGCAGCCAAAGTGAGCCCTTAACATACGTCAAACTATGTCACAGATCCCCTCAAAATATCTAACTGCTTTCCCATTTCATGGAGTCAAACCAAGTATCTTCAGAACACCCCCTGTGGCATCCTCACTAAAGCTCTATATGACCTGCTTCCTCTGACCTCAATCATCACACTCACTACCTCCTCAACCACCTTTTTCTGCTTCACTCAACTGCTCTTTCTTTTTTTCCAATACACACCCCTTCACAAGAATAGAAGCTCCATGAAAATGGAAACTTGGGGGTCTTATAAACTGCTATATCCCCGGAACCCAAAACAGTGTCTAGCACATTCATATATTCATGGAGAGAATAGACTGAATGATGAATCTCTCTCTATATATTGTTCCATAAATAATAGCTCCTACACGATGAATGTCAAGCCCAGTGCCTACCCTATGTCAAACCTTCATGAAAACTTATTATCCCTGTTATGGAGATGAGGAAGCTACCATTCTAGCACAATAGTAGTAGCAGGCATATTTCTCCTAATTCGATTTTCTCCTAATTCAATTTCATCCCTTAATAGAACACAGCAAAATAACTGAATCCTGGGAAGGTTCCATTTCCTGTCCCAGATCACACAGCTGCAAAGCGGTAGTACTGAGGTTTTAACTAAATCTGTGCCTTTTCATTAGGCCTCTCTGCATATTCAATATTCCACTATCATTTCTGTTCCTTAAACTGGTAGACTTACCATATCCGGAAGGCCCTCTTCCAACCCTAAATCTCCAATTTCTATTACAAATCAATGCTTCTCTTAGTAATTTTCTTTTCAGCATCCCACTCATCCATATGAATCATTCCAATTTGCATCAGTGTCTCCATTTTCAGGATTAAAGCCCTTAAAACTTGTGAAGTACTACAACGCTCTCAAGTATATGTGCTTTTCCATAATTTTCTAATTTCTATGTCTGTGTTAGTCTTATCTGCCCAAACAAATGCAATTCAGGGCTTTATTTTGGAACCTTCTTTATTAAAATGTCTTTCTGCCTCATACATTGGTCATTGCAAGTGTTTCTTCTCTTTTCTTTCTTTTTTTTTTTTTTACGAGTGTTTCTAATAAGTGTTAAGTGATGGATTAACCTGAATCCACACATATATGTAAAAGAATTCAAGGTATCTGTCAGAAGCTATACCCCCTCATTGTTGCTATTCAAATATTCCTACCATTGGACATGAGAGCAAGGAGTAGAGGCCCATTTGCTCAGACTAATGCCCCGACCCTCAGTTTCCCTATTTGTAAACTGAAGACATTCTGCAAATGGTCACTGTTAGATACAAATACTGAAATAGATCTTAACTAATTTTCTAACACTGACACTAAAGTATCTGTGTTAACAGGATGTTTATTTGCCTTCCATTCTGTTCCCCACCTATCTCCACTGAAGGCAGTGAAAGATTCACATTTCTTAAATACCACTTCCCTCACATCACTCCCTCTCCTATGAAGCCTGCAGACAGCTCTCTACTATCTATAGAGTGACGTTTAGACTTCTGATACTGCAAATTTCTCACAACCAGATCCCGCTCTCTACAAGCTGATGGCCCACAATTTTGTATCTAACACTCTAGGCCAATAAGCTAGACTCCCCTCTGTGCTTTGTCTCCTCGCCCAGGTAAGTTCACCTGCACCATGCACCCTTCTCTCCCTCACTTTAAGGTCAACATTCTCATCATTCTTCAGAGTCTATACATCTCCGCTGAGAAAAGAAACCCACCAAACACTGGTGGAACTCTGATCACAACCTCAAACGGACAAACATGTTTGTGCCTGCTTTTCCCTCTTTCCTCTGATTACAATGGAGGAAATTCCACTATTTTTATTAAAGACCAATGTCCCCAGCCATGCTCAGAATCCCCTCTTGCCTTCCCCATACCTCTCTCCCAAGACTTCAGTCTCCCGGTTTCTCTCTCTCTCTCTCTCCTGAGTAATTCTAACATTCAAGTGTTTCAATACATTCCAACTGGAGGGGACAAAGCACCTCACCTAAGTCACTTGCCCCTCCACTTGCTTCTCTGCACCAACTAAAGTCTATACAAACTACCTCCATCTTTTCATGCACATTCCCTTTTCAGTCCAGTCCAACCAAATGTCCGTCCATCTTTCCACCAATAGTGTTCTGGCCAAAGTCACTGATAACCTTGAGCTTGCCAAACTTAATGTGTTCTTCTTTGTCCTCATCTTTTTTGACATCCTCGTACCTTTTAACAGTTGCCTGCTCCAACTTTCTTGGTTTCCGTATCTTTTTAGTTCCAGCTTTCTCTCTACTTGCCTGGAGACTTTTCTCAGTCTCCCTTTCTCCTTCTCTCTCAATTCTAAATATTTGGTTAGGGCTTGGGCCTGAGACACCTCTTTCTCTAATGTTCAACAATATATCTTGAACAAATTTACTTCTCTGCATCTCCTTTGAAATCAGCCCTTTCTAGGCCATCAGCCTGGCTAGCCTAGTCCACCGGAACAGCCTCCTAACTGGTTTCTGTCTCGTGTCTCTGCCATAAGCCACATAGCAAGGGTGACCCTATTAAACATCAACCAGCTCACTTCACGCCCCTTTGTGATACTCTCAAGTCTTCCCACACACTGAGAATAAAATCCAACCTCTTATAATGATTCCCAAGGCCTGCATCATATCACCCTCCCCCATCACCACCCCACCTGGACTTGAATAATCTTGCGTCTCTATCCCTGTGTTCACTATGTTATAGCCACAAGGGTCTATCTTCAGTTCCTCCAATAAGCCAAGTTCTTTCTCATATCAGAGCCTTTGCATATACTGTTCTCTCTTAATAGAACACCCTTCTTCCATCTTCACATGGCTAGTTACTTCAAGTTTAGCATAAATGCACCTGCTTAGAGAGGTTGCTGTCATGAACTCGAATTCTAAGTGTCTTCTCCACCATCAGTTTTCTCTATTTGTATTCTATGCCTTCATCGCTGCACTTACCTCAGTAATTATCTTATGTGTTTTTTACGTTTGTCTGATTTGTTTCTGTCTCTTCTATTAGAATAGAGCCTGGGACCAGGTCTCCCTGCATAGTGCCTGGATCACAGCGAGTACTCAGGAAATACATGTTGGATGTCAATGGATATGTCCAAGATCTAAGAGTACATGTGATTATATATTATATGATTCCATTTATCTGAAAGATCCAGAATAGGTACACATCAGTATAAACAAAGTAGATGAGTGGATGTCTAGGCCTTGGGGTAGATGAGAGGAAAAGAGGGTGGCTGCTGAAAAGTGTGGGATTTCTTCTGGGGTGATAGAAATGTCCTCAACTAGACTGTGGTGAGAGTTACACAACTTCTCAAATACACAAACATCATTAAATTGTACACTTGAAATGGTGAATTTTACAGTATAGGAATCATGCCCTGATTCTGCTCTTCCCCTCTCTGCCCCCACACAAAAGAACATTTGATTAATCCCTGAGTTGATTGTTTTTTTCTCATAGATAACAGATGTACACTAGCCTGTATTTTGTTTCTTTTTATAATACATAGGTAGGATCAAAAGTAAATAAATACGGGCTAATGTTAATAAGGCAGTCAAAAAGTAAAAAGGTACTTATTCAATGCCTGCTGCAAGCTGTGAAGGTGTTTTGGAAGTAACAAAAAAAGAAAAATGTCTCAACTCTGCCCATAAAGAGTTTGAAGAACCAGTGTGACCAGACGAAGATGACTAAGAACAAACAGTGAAGGTCACCATATCAGAAACCTCTCGTGATCCGGCTACCATCCCCTCCCTCCCGTTTTATTTCATCTGGCACTTCAGCAACCAGCTGTGAGCAGGTGGCACTGAACAACCCCCCAGTTCAGCTTTCTGCCAGGGTTTCCACTGCAGCCACATGGGACACAACAGAACCACTCAGCCATTCCAGCGCACACGCAAACCTGGAGTAGGCGGACGGTAACAGCAGGTACAACCCTCAACCACAGAGAAGCTAATGCATAAATATCCCGCTCGTCTGTGTGTCGGGTGTAATTATACCACTCCTCAAAGTCTGCCCAGTGGGATTGAGTCATAGTTGCCCAGAGCGGTAAACAGCTCCAAAATGCGCCTCGAATAGACTATTACTCCTTCCCTCTCTTTCTTCCAAATGCTCCACTTCTGTGTCCGGGGGTCACTTCCCCAAATGAACTACCTGTATGAAAGCCTTGTCTCAGGCTCTGCTTTGGAGAAGGAGGGGTTTCAAGTTTCAGGCAATCATCACAGTCTATTTCTCTATTCCCATTGCCTTAACAAGAGGAACTTAATATTCCGAATTCAAACCATGACATAACATCGATCAGATAACTGTAAATTACACTGATAGGTCTCCACATGTGCCAAAATAATTTATTCAATAATTCATTCCTTCATCAAATATCAGTTGTCCACTATAAACTAGACTCTCTTCTAAGTTCTGAAAATACATCCGTGGACATAACAAAATCCACATTCTCTAGAGGTTTTATTCCACTGGAAAGGAACAATCCATAAGTAAATACATAATATGGTAGGTGGTGATAAGCGTTACAAGGTTGTGACCAGAGAAGGAGTCTCTGGAAAAGTCTTACTTGAACAGAAATCTGAAGATTATCCAGAGGAAATCATCCCAGGTTAAGGGAACACTAAGGACAAAGGCCTGCAGTTAGAAATGAACTCAATATGTTCAAGGAAGAAGAAGAAGGCAGTAAGCTGGAATGGAAGAAGCATCCAGGAGAATAACAGGAAAGAGGCAGGGAGGCTCTTGAAGGCCAGGTGACAGAAGCTAGATTTTATTGTGAGAGCTGTGAAAAGGGGAATGGTGTGATTGAATTTACATTTCTGTAAGATCATTCTAGCTATTGGGTGGTGACTTCACTATGGGAAGGCTGTGGTGGAAGCAGGGGACCACGGAGAAATCTTTAACCACCGTCCAGGGGAAGGTGAGAGCAGATCAACATGAGGGAGGGAGAAAGCATTCAAATGACTTAAGCATCTTTAAAAAAAGTGAACATACTAGTTCTGCTTAAGCATGGTTTTTCTTGCAAAGGAACATTCTGACTAAGAGTTGTTCACATTTAACAAAAGAAAATTTTATTTATTTATTTATTTATTTATTTTTGAGAGAGAGAGAGAGAGAGAGTGAGAGAGTGTGTGTGTGTGTGTGTGTGCACGCATGCACAAGCAAGGGGGTGGGGGAGTGGTTAGGGCAGAGGCAAAGGAAGAGAATCGTAAGCAGACTCCCCCTGGCTGAGCCCAGAGCTCTGTGCAAGGCTGGATCTCAGGACCCTGAGACCATGACCTCAGCCCAAATCAAGAGTCCAATTTAACCGACTGAGCCACCCAGGTGCCCCTTAAATTAATCTTTACTGAGAGTATAAAACTGTTCTGGAATATTACAGAGTGTTCATTTTGGTTACAAAGAAGAGCAGAATTTGATCTTTAAGCACCTGTTTTAAGGAGAGTACTTAGACCAACCCCATCAGTCACAATCTATAGGAAATCCCAGGTCAGATATAAATTCTAAGTTGGAAAGGCAAAGAAAATCTTAGGTTTGCTGTCGTAAAGATTTAAAAAATTAAAAGGAATTTAATGAAGGAATTTAATAGATAAAACAGCACAAGTAGAAGGGAAGTGGAAATTTTCTTCAGAAGTATAATTGCCAATTATACTTCTGACCGTCCCTCTGAATAGCAGTATGAGGGGAATTCTGAGGTTTCGACTGACATGGTAAGATTTCAGATGCACAGATTTTTAAATAAATGCAATTTAGCGTAACCTTTTTAAGATATTTCCAGAAAGTTTCATTTAAAAACACACCTTTTGCTTGTTTACTTGTNATCTCAGGCTCTGCTTTGGAGAAGGAGGGGTTTCAAGTTTCAGGCAATCATCACAGTCTATTTCTCTATTCCCATTGCCTTAACAAGAGGAACTTAATATTCCGAATTCAAACCATGACATAACATCGATCAGATAACTGTAAATTACACTGATAGGTCTCCACATGTGCCAAAATAATTTATTCAATAATTCATTCCTTCATCAAATATCAGTTGTCCACTATAAACTAGACTCTCTTCTAAGTTCTGAAAATACATCCGTGGACATAACAAAATCCACATTCTCTAGAGGTTTTATTCCACTGGAAAGGAACAATCCATAAGTAAATACATAATATGGTAGGTGGTGATAAGCATTACAAGGTTGTGACCAGAGAAGGAGTCTCTGGAAAAGTCTTACTTGAGCAGAAATCTGAAGATTATCCAGAGGAAATCATCCCAGGTTAAGGGAACACTAAGGACAAAGGCCTGCAGTTAGAAATGAACTCAATATGTTCAAGGAAGAAGAAGAAGGCAGTAAGCTGGAATGGAAGAAGCATCCAGGAGAATAACAGGAAAGAGGCAGGGAGGCTCTTGAAGGCCAGGTGACAGAAGCTAGATTTTATTGTGAGAGCTGTGAAAAGGGGAATGGTGTGATTGAATTTACATTTCTGTAAGATCATTCTAGCTATTGGGTGGTGACTTCACTATGGGAAGGCTGTGGTGGAAGCAGGGGACCACGGAGAAATCTTTAACCACCGTCCAGGGGAAGGTGAGAGCAGATCAACATGAGGGAGGGAGAAAGCATTCAAATGACTTAAGCATCTTTAAAAAAAGTGAACATACTAGTTCTGCTTAAGCATGGTTTTTCTTGCAAAGGAACATTCTGACTAAGAGTTGTTCACATTTAACAAAAGAAAATTTTATTTATTTATTTATTTATTTATTTTTGAGAGAGAGAGAGAGAGAGAGTGAAGAGAGAGAGTGTGTGTGTGTGTGTGCACGCATGCACAAGCAAGGGGGTGGGGGAGTGGTTAGGGCAGAGGCAAAGGAAGAGAATCATAAGCAGACTCCCCCTGGCTGAGCCCAGAGCTCTGTGCAAGGCTGGATCTCAGGACCCTGAGACCATGACCTCAGCCCAAATCAAGAGTCCAATGCTTAACCGACTGAGCCACCCAGGTGCCCCTTAAATTAATCTTTACTGAGAGTATAAAACTGTTCTGGAATATTACAGAGTGTTCATTTTGGTTACAAAGAAGAGCAGAATTTGATCTTTAAGCACCTGTTTTAAGGAGAGTACTTAGACCAACCCCATCAGTCACAATCTATAGGAAATCCCAGGTCAGATATAAATTCTAAGTTGGAAAGGCAAAGAAAATCTTAGGTTTGCTGTCGTAAAGATTTAAAAAATTAAAAGGAATTTAATGAAGGAATTTAATAGATAAAACAGCACAAGTAGAAGGGAAGTGGAAATTTTCTTCAGAAGTATAATTGCCAATTATACTTCTGACCGTCCCTCTGAATAGCAGTATGAGGGGAATTCTGAGGTTTCGACTGACATGGTAAGATTTCAGATGCACAGATTTTTAAATAAATGCAATTTAGCGTAACCTTTTTAAGATATTTCCAGAAAGTTTCATTTAAAAACACACCTTTTGCTTGTTTACTTGTCTCGTCTGCTTTCCTTACTCACATCTTTAAAAAGACAGTGCTCTAAAAGGTACAAACTCCCAGTTATAAAAAGAGTCCTGAGGATATAATGTGAAGCATGGTGCCTAGAGTTAACCTTATCCCATGTTGCATATTTGAAAACTGCAAAGTTCTCATCACAAGAAAAAAAATTGTAATTGAGTGTGGTGATGGCTATTAACTAGACCTACTGTTGAGATCATTTTGCAACATATACAAATCCTGAATCATGTTGTACACCTGAAACTAAGACATGTCCTATGTCCATTATATCTCAGTTATAAACAAGATTGGACCTAGATATAAAAATGCATACAATGCTTTTTTACGACACAGGCAGGTATCTTTTCTCCTCTTTAACAAAAAATTCATACATTAATGGCAAACACAGAGTACTCTCTTGACCACGACATATTACCTCCTACTGTATCGTGCAGATGGCAGCGTGGTTTAGAGAAAAACAAAACAAAAACAGAAGCAGCACCTAGAGGGTGTAATTGAAGAAAGATGAGGAAGGGCTGGAAATGCACATCTCTCCTCAAGAGCTCATTCTACCAACATCGGGAAAGATGCAAGTGATGTTCTCTAATCCTGTCAAACATCTCATCTCTAACCGTGAGAGATTCACCTTCCATACCACAGGCAACTTCTCATATCCTGAGAATTTTCTCCTAGTTGTAGCACTCAAATGCTAACCTGCTCTGTACTGATACCAGGGCATCATGCCAAGAAAACTGGGTTTTTACTCAGCTGGGTGAGCAAGACCGAGTTTCAAATATTAGGCTCCCTTACTTCTTATTCTAGAGATTTTATTTAAGACTGAAAAATACTCTTGCCGTAAGAAGATATTAATATGAGAGGAACCAACTCTATTTAATCTCAGGGGGTTTGTCCTCCAACTTAACCGAACGAAAAATTCAAAATGCTATTGAACCAAAGCACGTTCCCTTCCTCAAAAGTGACCTAAAGATTCTCGTCTCAAGAAATCCTCCCAGATATTCCCACACAATGTATTCAATAGCCTCAACACAAATGCAATTAGCTGAATTTGTTGTAAATAATGGCTGTGATTTTATAGCACCCAAATTTAACCTCTTAAAATCCACTAAGAAGATTCATCAGATTTAGTGTCTGAATTTGCTAAAGAAGCTAAAGGATAGAGAGCTTAACTGTGTTGCATAGGATCACGTAAGTAGGTGCAGCGTGGAGACAGTATGCAGATGTGCTTCCATGAAAGCGAAGATCAGACCATTCGATCATCCACTAAAGGTAAATCTATCATTCACCTGGCCTTTCATGTGCCCAGTTCAATGCTAATCAAGAGAACTCCATACAGAATCCTTTGAAACTCTCAACAAGTTACTTAACCACCCTGCACCTGTTTCCTTATCTCTATAATGAGGCTACTACTAAAACCTATATCCCAGAACTATTGAGACGATTAAAGGAGCTAATTTATGTCAACATTTAGCACAGCGCCTGACACAAAGGATTTTACAAAATACAAAGAAAAACTGTGCACAAGTATAGCTTTGCTCACCAGAAAAGTAGAGAGGCGGCCTGGGGGACACATTGCAGAAATGATGGGAAAGCCGTTCCCAAACCTGTGAGATTATGGAAAGAGGTAGCATCTTGGCCAACATAAATTCTTCTTATACCTGTTCGCCAATATAGGAGAACTTCCTCAGAAGATCTCATGTATTTATAAAGAAAATATCTTACAAACAAAAAATTAATATTTTTTAGACACACCAAAATAAATTTAATCAAATGTTTGGATGAACCAACTTATTTATTTTTCCACAAAGATCACTGTCATTTCCTGTTGCTTATATGTTTTAAAAAGAAAACCAAATCTATGAACTAAAATGAAATCACAAAAAAACTAATAAATATAGCTGTTACTAGCTTAATGCTATAATTCAGCATTTTATTTATAAACTGTCTATGTATTATCCTTTGGTTTCTTCATAGGTATTAGCTGTCCAGCTACATTAGGAGAAGCCTGAAGACAGAAACTATATCATCCATTTTCTCTTTCATTCCCTGCACCACTTACTATAATCTCCAGTACACAATAAAAAGTCAATACTTTGATAAGGCCATGGTAGTTGTGAACCAGATTCCATATCAAGTGTTGGCAAGACTGTGGAGCACATGGAACTCTCATGCTTTATAGGAGGAAGTTAAAATTGGCACAACCACTTTGTAAAAACATTTGGTAGTATTTACAAAACTGAATATACACATAGCCTATCACCCAGCAACTCCATCAAGATGTGTACCAAAAAAATGTGCAAAGATGTTCAAAACAGTATTATATGGAATAGCCCAAAACTGAAACAATCTAAATATTCTTCCAAGACAGAATAAATTATGGTGTATTCATATCATGAAATGCTATGCAGCAATGAAAACAAACTATCCCCTCTCATTAATAATGGTGACTCTCACAAGCATCATGTTAAACAAAGGAAACAGACCCAAAGAGATTCATTCTCTATGATTCAAATTGTATAAAGGTCAAAATCAGGAAGAATGAATCTATAATGAAAAAATCCAAAATAACGATTACCTTTGCGGGAGGGATTTCTGGAGTTACTTAGTCTTTTAGGATTCCCATACCCAATTTTAATGCAAGGAGGAGAGGGATCCCCCACTCCCCCACAAGCAAAACACCCAGCAATTCTCAGACACCAGCAGGGTGTCAAGTAATTCAACTCAGTACTGATACTGTCCACCTAGAGATAGCCTCACATTCCACAGGTTAGGGGTTCAGTCTTATAAGACTTCCCCCCACCCTCGACTTCAGACACCAGTCACCAGCCCCAGGCTTCCGACTGGCTGACTGCGGATTGGGGGGTGCAGTGATCTCCTCCTTAGGTTTGATGAGTTTGCTTAAGTGGCTTACAGAACTCCCGGGAAAAACTTTCTTAGGTTTGCGACCAAGGATACAAATCAATGGCCAAATGAAGAGATACATAGGATGAGATCCTGAACAAAGGAGCTTCTGTCCTCATGGAGCCTGGGGACTTGTCCCGTGGCACATGGAAGGGCTTTGATTCCCTAAGTATGGAAACCCTTCCCCCGAAAAAGGGACCAAAAAGCTGGTTTCCTGGGTTTTTATGGAGGTTTCATTACGGAGTCATGATTGACTAAATCACTGGCGATTGGCTGATTCAGCCTCCAGCCCTTATCCTGCCCCCAGAGGACAGAGGGTGGGACTGAAAGTTCCAACCCTCAAATCACATGGTTGGTCTTCCTGGCAACCAGCCCCTGCCCTTGAGTGGGGTCCAAAAGCCATCTTCATTAATAACAAGACACCCATTTCACCTTTATGGCTCTGGAGTATTTTTTAAAATTGTGGGTGAAGACCAAATAGATCTTATAAATCATGCTATCACAACTGATAATAAAAAATGCTTATCTAAATAAAAAGCCTGAGAATCAACATCATTGTATTCCACCACTCTCTTGCCTCTGCCCACTGATATCACTACAATTTATGGATATTCTATAGAAATTATAAAAGACAGGGGAAAGAACATGATAGCATAAATACTGGCCTGTAAGACCTCTGAGGTTCTATTGCTCCCTTGAATTAGCTTTTCTCCCTGTTCCCTCCCTGCAAATGTACAGGACTGACCTCTTTAATTCCCTAGGCAGCACGATATATAGTGTTTCACACTATATATAAAAGTAAAACGAAAATACATGTGTTTACAACAAATTAAAAACTAGGCAAACACCAGAAGAAACTATGGGGAGATATAATTAGCTGCTCTTAAGTGTGGATGTTGTAAAGAGGTTTTAATATGAATGAAACTTGCAATCAAAAGATCCCATAGTGGTATAAACAGAACAGTGTTACCAGGAAAATAAGAGCCAGATGGCTTTACCGCCACCCCAGAGTACTCTCGATCCTCCAACCTCTCCCTGTTCCAAAGAACAACATTACTAGCCCCCTTCGTCCAGACAATGGGAAAAAAAAAAAAAAAAACCTTCAGGGACTGGTAATAATATGGCAGGACAGGTCACCGTAATTATTTTACAATGGCTTATGTTTCACTGCCTTTTGCATGGACCATAGAATATAGTACTTTACTTATTGCAGGTATTCAGTAAATAATTGTAGATTTGATGACCTGGGATTAAAAAGACGGGGGAGGTGGGGTAGGTTTTCTGAGAGGCATATATTTTTATCATAAAAGACATGTCTCAATTTCTTCTTTCCTCTTCTAATATTCACCTTCTCTCCCTCCCAGAAATCCTGGCTCCTCCTTGAGCACCTTGCTTCCCTCACATCTCAAGTGTTAGCTTTCTCTCACAACCTTTACACAACTGAGCCTACAAGTGGGGTAGATGTTCCCCTTCTTCTCATTGAAGCTTCCTTCTCCGGTGACATTCTCATTGTATTTCATAACATCCTACTCATTACATCCCCCTTCTTCTTTTCTCCATAACTCCATAAAATTTCCTAGCTGGAATCTCATCAGATGTAATCATTGTTGATGCCTTCTACTGATATTGAGTCATTCCCACTCACTGCTTGACAATTTTAACTCCTAGTTCACTTCAACTTCCTAAAACACAACTCCTATGTTAATTTTTGGCTATTTCAATTCATACATAGAAAGGTCTTCAACACCCTGGCCTCTTCCCAAATTTCTCTCTACCAATAATCATGTCCCAAACCCTACCCTAGCCACTCACTCCCAAGACCCATTTCTCACCTTTTTATTACCTACAAGTTACCCAAAATATCAAGAACCCCATTTCCTGACCACTTTCTATCTTGAAGCACATTACTTCTCCTCAATTCACTCCAACAATGCTTAAATCTCCTGGGAACTTGCAGAGCATTGATCCTGCTAATTTTCACTGTCCTTCATCCTTCTGACATCTGTCCACCCCATACTCAAAATTCCATGGCAAATTATTACAATCACTTCCTTGCATAGATCCTTGACTCCATTCCCCTCACACCACATTATGTCTCATCTGAATTATTGAGTTAGTCCCCTAACAGCTCCCTCAGTTTCTATTTTTATCCACCAATATTCTATTCTCAACACAGCAGCCAGAAGCAGGCTTTAAAAATGTCAATCAAATCATGCCATTCCTCTATTCAATACTCTCAAGTGGTTTCCATCTCATTCACAGTAAAATCCAAGTCCCAGCAATGGCTTAGAAGCCCACCCGTAACCTATGCCCCTTATCTCTGACTTCCCCTCCCACTACTCTTCCATTCCCTCACTGTAGGCCTGCCACTGGCCCCCTCGCTTTTGTCCAATCTACCCGACGTGCCCCTCCCTCTGGACTTTTCCATGAACTCCTCTGCCTAGAATGTTCTTGCCTAGATACACCCACATGACATCCTCCTTTGCCTTCTTTCAGTTTTGCTCAAATCTCAGCTTCTGATCGAGGCTAACCCTGAAAGCCTATTTAAAATTGAAATCCCCCCAGCCTCGCACTCCCACTCCTCCACACCCTTTTCTATATTTTTTTTTACTACTGCACTTTTAACTATTATACTATATAATCTGTTTATTTATCATGCCCATTGTCTTTCCCTTGCCCCACCCCTGACTACCAGAATTTAGACTCCACGAGGGTCCAAAGTTTTGATCTGCCTTATTCACTTATACACACTAAGTACCTAGAGCAATGCCTACTGCATGGTAGATATATAATAAACACATTTAAATAAAAAAAACATAAATATATCTCTATGTGTAACTTGCTGGATTTCAACAGAAACAGAACCAGTCTCCAGTATAAACTTGCAGATTCCTCATTTGTAATCTTTCTATAGGAAGTGTGAAAGAAAGAGAGAGAGAGAGAGAAAGGAAGAAAGAAAAAAGAGAAAGAAAGAAAGAAAGAAAGAAAGAAAGAAAGAAAGAAAGAAAGAAAGAAAGAAAATTCCTGATCAACTATATGTTATAGTCTTAAAGTTGATTCCTACATGTTCCATAGGTAAGAAATGTCCTAATCATAGATCCAGAAATCAGTCTACAAAATCATATTTGATTTACAGGTATCTAAAATACTATATATTATAAATGGGTAACAGTGAATTAAACCATCTCATCATCAATGAACTAAGCAGAGATGCAGAATGCAAAGCAACATTGGGAAGTTATGCATCTATTGCCTTGACTGTGATGATGGTATCGTGGGTGCCTGCATCTGTCCAAACACATCAAATTGTACAAATACGTATGGCTTCTTACACATCAATTATACCTCAACATAGCTTTTTTGAAAAGCAAGTAATAAAAATTATCATTTCATCTTGAATCCCCACACTTAAGAGCAGCCATACTTAATTAAAGAAAGTGAGAAGAAAAGGGGAGACTTTTATGTCACTTCTGAAGGGGACTTCAAGGCCCTGTCAAGGCTACTAGAAATGGAGTCTTTGTCATATCTATTTTCACTTCAAAGCTGGGTTTCCCTTATCCCTGTCACAAGTGGATCACCAGCCCTGCTCTTAGACTTGTAATCCACAGATAGCTTCTTTTCAATTCATCTAAATGAAATATAAGGAGAGCCAGAAAAGGGTGAAGGAAGGCAGGTCTTTCTGAGATTACTAAGCAACAGCTGGAAGGGGGGGAAACAAAAAGGTATTCAAAAAGCAAATAATTACTTGAGCTGAAAACAGCTGTATTGTAAAAAAAGAAAGAAGCATCTGATCTCTGCTCAGACATGAGCAGAGAAAAAGCCGAGCAATGTCTCTAAATTTGGTGGGAAATGGGATAGCGTGTAAATTGTCTTTAGAATAAGCAGGATGAACAGGAAACTGCTCAGTTAGTGAATAAGTGAATGCATTCACAAGTCATGCACTTATCACTCGAGGGTTGCTTTGTGTCTGGGAAGGAAGGTGCTTGGGAAGAAGTGCTGCATTTCCTTGATGGTCAGTCATACTGGCTACCTTTTAAGGGTCTTCGTGTGATTCGTATAGTCTCCACATACATCTTATGTACATCTCACTTCTTTCTCTCTTTCCAATCAGACCTTAAATACTGATTATTGTGGCTTCAGAACACAAGTATGTTCCTGGAAATTCACATACAATTTAATTTTAAAACACAGGGAAATGCATGCTTTATTATTCAGTTACATTTATAGAGTACCTTGTTTACTAGTCATTTTAACATGAAATTTTAGCATAAAAGTTCTTTCAGGGACCACTTATCATCTAGATTACAGATAGTCTACTCCAAACTAGATCATGGAGGTCCAGAGATGGTCAATGACTTGTCTAAGGTCATGGAGCTGGCCTACAATGCAGGTTCTCTTTCTCCATCCCTTCTTTCCAGTAAACCATACAAATAATCCAGGCAGACATAACTACATGCACCTTACAGATACAGAAAGTGAGGTGTAGACAGATCATTCATCCTTAACTGTGCAAACATGAGCAGCCCAAATCGAGTTTAGTGCTCTTACTAATATGCATATCTGCCAATGAAAAATTCTATCTGAAAAAGAAACTACTGCAAAGAAAGGTCTAATGATCTACCCCCAAATCATCTATTTATCAAACTTTGCATTTCATCCTTTTCATGTATAGCTCTATTCAGCAAAATAAATGTGTGTTCCCTCTTTAAGTATTGGTAAGTCTCACAGCAACGATTATTATATTTGTTTTCTTTTCTTGATTTAAAAAAACAACTTTGAATCTCCGTTGGATGACTTTGAACAGTATAAAATCTATCCTGTATTGACTAGATCCTAAACCCCCTTCCATTTCATGATGTTTTGTTTTGAAAATGATGTACAGATAATTTGAAAGTTTATTTTGGAAAACCTGAAAAAAAAAAATCTTTCTAATTCATCTGTGCTTTTTGTTGACAAAGGCAAACAGAATTGTGAAGCATGCCCTCTGCTGGTAAAAAATTTTAAAAAATTTTTTTGAAAAGGAAAATTGTTATACTTTAAACCAAAGAGATCTTATGAATTACGTGACTATCTGGTATTATCTAAAGTTCTGAACAATACTGGGCTACAAACAATTTCTAAAATAACCATCATGTTCTAATTTAAGCACCTAAAATTGGAAAGAAAATATATTTCAAGGGATAGAAACTGAAATTGAATAAGATTTCAGCATTTTATGTTTGCTTTACTACTGACTGAAATCTAACAAAGGCTACAGCTAGGAAGTGATAGTGAAATCATCCTCAGATAGATGGAGTCACTTCTGTTACTCACCATACTTTACCAAGCAAACTGTCAATAGCAATTACAAGCTCAGACACTGACATTTAAATGAAAGTCCCCGAATTTGGTGGCCAGCATATCCCATCCCCATAAGCCTTGCAAATGTCTTCAGTAGTGGCCCATAAGCCTTGCAAATTTCTGCTTACAAGGAGGGAGAGGGAGAGGGAGGGAGAGAGAGAGAGAGATTCTAGCTTGTGTGCTTTGGACTCAAACAAATTACTTACATTGTCAACTATAGACTTAAGATAATATTCCTTACCTCGTAAGCTGGATTTGTAGACTACATGGACAATATATGTTCCTTATGGGGTGTTGAGAAGTACATCTTGCCCATGAAGCAAGGTAGACATTGAAAGAAACTCTGGGAACTCTGTCATACGTGATCTGTCACCTGGCCACCTCTCTCACCATTCTCTCCGTTTGCTCCCTGTGCTCTAGCCACGCTCACCCCTTGCTAAACACATCACGCCCCTGCGGCCTTTGCATGTGCTGAGCCCTATAATTGTAATGTTCATTATACATACAGCCACACAGCCTATTCCTGTAGGAACATACAGGACTCTGCACGAATGTCATCATGTCAAAGATATCTTTCCTTGATCACCTTGTGTAAGATCACCACCTCCCCTGACCCTGCTTCTTCCATTAGCATTTATCCCTTCCTATTATTACAGTGGTTTGATTTTGTTTATGGTCCGTATCTTCCCACTAGGAGGCAAGCTCTGTGAGGCAGGGTATTTACTTACTTGGCTCACTGCTCTGTTCACAATGACTGGATGAGTATCTGGCTTATAATAGGTAATCAATTAACATTTGTTCACTAAATAAATACATAAAATTATCAGGGATATTATGGAGATCATTTCTGCTTTGAATGAGAGAGTGGTCTAATGATTTCTAGAGCCCCATCCTGTGATTTTATAAAGAAAGATGATCTCAAATAAATAGACCCCATCTTTTCCTACTGGTTACTAAGAGTACTTTTAGAAATCCTCATAACTTTTTGTAAAGGAATAAATTATAAATAAATCAAATTAATTTTGAGGATACCATGAGCAGATGTTTAAAGATTTCAATGCACTATCATGTAAAATACTGTTCTTCTGGATTACTTTCTTTTTCTTTTGATCAAGCACTTTAAGACAAAGGACGACAACAAAGATACCACATTTCTGGAAATGGATAAATGGTTAAATGTTAAATATTTCTCATAATTTCTACTCTTTTAAATTAAGGTTATAACACAATAATGCTTCTCGAGAATGAGAAAGAAAAAGCAATAACCGACAAAATACAAATTTTAAATGGGCAAGCACATGCTAGTACCTGCTTTTTTAAATATGATACTGCCAACCCTTGTTAAAATAAAAGTATTTTCATACACTATCACACCCTATTAACATCTAAATCTGATCCAAAAATGATATGCCTAGAATTCATCTTAAAAAATATTATACTCTTAAAAATATGCTGGTATGAAAGGTGAGCTCTAGGATGAACACAGTTTAAGTATGCTTATAATCACTAAGGAATTAGCAAAACTGGCAAAACTGTCAACATATATGAATATTCCTACCTGGCTTTCTGGCACTGCTGTCTGTCTAGATGTATCAGGATTACACACAAAAAAAATGATTGCAGTCATTCGGCATTTTGAAAAAAAATGCCTGACACTATCCACCTTATTGACAACATTTTAGGCCCCATATTGCATATGATGAGAGAATTGACCTTTGAAAGAAAATTGTGGGGTCAAATACAGGAAAATCAAATGACAGAAATTGATAGAAAGGACCACTGTTGCAATCACACTTGGATCTTCTTAAATGACTAACCAATAAATTTTTGCCATTAACCATATTTCTCAATGAAAATCTCCCCTCCAAGTACATATTACATGAGGAGAAATCTGGTAGCACATATAATCAGCTTAAAAAAAAAAAAGACAAAAAAAAGACAAAGCCAGGGGAATTTCAGTATCTAGTCCTACATAGAATAATCACATTGAATACATAAACTTAGATCTTTGTAATATGTTGCAAAATAATGAATTATTTTAATAATCAATTAAATAAATTTCAGGGACATCATAAGACTAAATGATGATGCAGGTTCTCTTAATCATGAAATCATCATGTCCCCTGCTAGTCTGTCTTCTAGAAGTATCAAAAAGCAAAGGAGAAACCTCAATAAACCTCATTTATTTATTTAATTGGCATTTCTTGAGGGCCTCCTATGTTTCAGGAACCACCAGCTTCTAGGAATATAAACGTACATAGCCCCGACCCCTTTAGGGCTGACACAAGCAGTAACATGGCAGATAATACTTCTGATTTGGGGGATAACATCATCATCATGAAAGGTTCCCAAAGAAAAGTCAAAAAGAGACTAAGCATTAGCTATGGGGCAATTCAGACACATTCATTTAGCCATTCCAGATATTAAAAAATATAATCATGAGCAAGTCTGTTATTATTTCCAATGACTAAGCCATCAGAAGTGATACATTGTAGGCTTCTATCCATTTATCACCCCTAGAAAGTAATTAGAGAATTATATTCCTTGTATAACCATTTAGGAAAACAATATTTTGAAAATTTTGCAACACGTACAAGGTCAAAAAAAAAATGAGTTCTTTGATCTGGACTCCTAGTCTATAGTTTTCCTATGATAATAACTTCTCTGACCATACAGAGTAAACTCATCTTCCATTTTCTTCTCCAGACACTGGGGGGAATGCCTTAGTGACAGAGTGGTATATGCAAAAATAATTCAATGTACTTTGAAAAGTGCCCCAAAAGGTCTTTTCCAGTGTCATTAAAGCATAAAGGAATCTAGCCAATTGAAGTTGCCTCATTATAACATACTTAGATGTGGCTAAGAAACACCCATTTTCCACCAATTTTTATATTCTCTTACTCTATTTCTCCAGCATTCAAAACATCTACACAAAAACATTAAAACTGAGATGAAACTGAGATGATAGCATAAGATAGCCAATGAGCTCCTGGGCTTGCATTAGACAGACCAGAGTTAAAACCCTGGCAACTCCACTAAGCTCTTTAAACCTGTTTGCCTCATCTATAAAACAGAGCTAGAACCAACTATCAGATTTGTGAAATACTTGGTTGAGCTCATTTATTTATGCTAAATAAATCATCCATTGGTGTCTCATTTTCTAGTGTGTCTAAGTCATTTCATAGTGCATATTCAAGACTACAATGAGAATCTGTAGAAATCTAGAATTTCTAAGGGCAAATTTTTTTAGTGATATCCACAGACATTAAACAAAAGTGATTTAGCAGTGATAAGAATCCAAACCACCTGGTACACATGAGTGCATGGAGAATCATCAATGTTAATTATCTGTCACACTATTAAAAGTTGATAAATCTGTACTTCTCCTAAGACAGATATAGAAACAAAACATTCTTTCTGTAATAAAAGTCTTATTTTTCTTACTTTTATTTTCCTTTAGGTGAATGTACCATATTGAAACTAGTGAGAGTCCCACACATCATCCTTCTCATAGCTCAGCATTTCCAACAAAACAGACCGGTTTATAACAGTGTCAACGTTGTTGCCGTTTCAACCTCTGTTTTATGGAGGTACAAAGATGCTCGTGGTCAGAAAGATCTTTTCCATTGTGATTAGTGCCTTCAAACTTCCACTGCCTGTGTTCTTACTGAATTTTCTCAAAGAGCAAAAGTAGAAAAATCTCTACAAGAGTGAAACTGTATTCAAATTATTTCATCTCAGACTTGGTCTTATTCCTAAATTTATTCTATGGAAACAAGTATTTGGAAATTTAATGGGAAATAATTCAATCTTAAATACAGTACTTGAAATTTAACCTTACCAATAACAAAATCAGTATGTTTTTGATACTCTAATACTGCTAAATATTCCTCAGTAAAATGCACCTAAGAGGAAAAAAAAAATTCTCTTTTCCCAATTATTGCAAGGTTAGAAAAAAAAATCACTTAAATCTAAATACTGGAGGGAGGGGCGCCTGGGTGGCACAGCGGTTAAGCGTTTGCCTTCAGCTCAGGGAGTGATCCCAATGACATTCTGGGATCGAGCCCCACATCAGGCTCCTCCGCTATGAGCCTGCTTCTTCCTCTCCCACTCCCCCTGATTGTGTTCCCTCTCTCGCTGGCTGTCTCTATCTCTGTTGAATAAATAAATAAAATCTTTTAATAAATAAATAAATAAATAAATACTGGAGGGAAACGCAGTTTGTAGTAAATAATGTAAGTGCACTCATGCTGCAGACAAACATCGCCCTGAAATCTGCCCAGTTAACAACAGAGTTCAGAACCTCAATGCACACTTACACATCCTCCTTGTTAAAATGCTGGAAATCAATTCCTTGCCCAAGAGGCATTCGTGGTCCCATATTTAAAATCATGCAGGTTCCCAAGGGCAACATTTAGATTATCTGCAGATGCTATCATCCAAATTTAGCCTATTATTGAGCAATTGCAGTTTATGGACAAAAGATCAGTAAATTCAGTGGGTAGGCTGCTTGAGAAGGATTGGGTTATGAGACCATAAATGAGGTAGAATTTTACTACATGGAAATTGGGGAGATAAATTCAAGCTTTGTAGCTTACAAATATGTGGTATTTATAGTAAGGGCAGCACAATAGAAATCAATGCCTGCCACCACCCACCCACAAATCTCTAACCATAGCATGTTAGCAGTTCTGAACTAACACAGGTTCAAATAGAACACGATTTTCCTGGTTAACATATTTCAAAAGTAAGAGCGGTAGGAAGCCCCCAACAAGGAAAAGGAAAGGAGACTTCCTCTTGTTGATGGATACCATTTGAGACTTGAATTCATAGTAAGTCTAAAATTCCAGTATTGAATTTTTCAGGCAAACACTACACCCAGATACATAACATCATGCATGCGGACTTAACGCTACTAAAATCACGCTTGTGACTAGCCCGATACCACAGTGTGAGTAATGCACTCACTGTACGCTGTACAGGATCACTTACTGAACTGCAAGAATAATGAAATGGCTTTTTAGTGGGATGTGTCGAAGCTAGGTCGTTTCCTCCAATAACCTATTCTATTCCACTACTCAGTCTTCAAATCTTGACCATCCACAAGAAAACACTATGGGAGATTCAATATGTAAATATGATAAATTAGCTGTAAGTTAAGCGATCATGTAAAGTCACCTTCCAATATAGCATAATCAAATGCCATTACATTTTTACAGAAATAACGGATATAATGGCAACAGGTTCTGTCTCACAAAGCCTACCCATTTGGTCTCATCGGTTGCAATATTCAAAGTGAAAATTACCAACCTTAGGTCCACTTTTCATAGTGCCTGGAACACAGTAGATGGTCCTTAAATACTTGATATCTATCTGATTGTTGACTGATACCTTAGTGAGCTACTACAGTACCCAGATCTTTAAAACACATATTATTCCACTGAGTTCTATAAACAGATCTTAAGTTGAAAGAGCCTGCTGGCATCACAAATCTTGATTGCAGGTTAGACGCTGAAAGACAAGTCATCAGGAAGCTATATCCTCAAGGTTACTCTGTACACTAAGCACATTAGTGGACCACACTTGGCAGCATTCAGACCTAATCAGACAGTATGTTAACCAATGCTGCTGAGCAATTAATTTTGTTTGTGAGCTGGAAATAATTTAAAATCATTTTCAGTTTTCAGATTCTTTTCATCTTGGCTGCCATAATTAATATACCAAAGAGCAAAGCAAAGTCAGATTCAACAGCATTTATTAAGCATAACCACTAAATGCCAAGCACTGGCCTGGACCTTTCCACATAAATTGATGATTCTGATGGCCAACTAGGTTTGGAAACCAACCTGCCAATGTTGAGGGCGCTATCTCCACAAATCTATGCCTAACTAGCTCCATGATAAGATAGCCTGAAAAAGGCCATGCATTTCAAATTTGAAGAGCTCTAGTGGCAAATTCTTCCATAATTAGCCAAANTTTTATTACCTACAAGTTACCCAAAATATCAAGAACCCCATTTCCTGACCACTTTCTATCTTGAAGCACATTACTTCTCCTCAATTCACTCCAACAATGCTTAAATCTCCTGGGAACTTGCAGAGCATTGATCCTGCTAATTTTCACTGTCCTTCATCCTTCTGACATCTGTCCACCCTCCATACTCAAAATTCCATGGCAAATTATTACAATCACTTCCTTGCATAGATCCTTGACTCCATTCCCCTCACACCACATTATGTCTCATCTGAATTATTGAGTTAGTCCCCTAACAGGTCCCTCAGTTTCTATTTTTATCCACCAATATTCTATTCTCAACACAGCAGCCAGAAGCAGGCTTTAAAAATGTCAATCAAATCATGCCATTCCTCTATTCAATACTCTCAAGTGGTTTCCATCTCATTCACAGTAAAATCCAAGTCCCAGCAATGGCTTAGAAGCCCACCCGTAACCTATGCCCCTTATCTCTGACTTCCCCTCCCACTACTCTTCCATTCCCTCACTGTAGGCCTGCCACTGGCCCCCTCGCTTTTGTCCAATCTACCCGACGTGCCCCTCCCTCTGGACTTTTCCATGAACTCCTCTGCCTAGAATGTTCTTGCCTAGATACACCCACATGACATCCTCCTTTGCCTTCTTTCAGTTTTGCTCAAATCTCAGCTTCTGATCGAGGCTAACCCTGAAAGCCTATTTAAAATTGAAATCCCCCCAGCCTCGCACTCCCACTCCTCCACACCCTTTTCTATATTTTTTTTTACTACTGCACTTTTAACTATTATACTATATAATCTGTTTATTTATCATGCCCATTGTCTTTCCCTTGCCCCACCCCTGACTACCAGAATTTAGACTCCACGAGGGTCCAAAGTTTTGATCTGCCTTATTCACTTATACACACTAAGTACCTAGAGCAATGCCTACTGCATGGTAGATATATAATAAACACATTTAAATAAAAAAAACATAAATATATCTCTATGTGTAACTTGCTGGATTTCAACAGAAACAGAACCAGTCTCCAGTATAAACTTGCAGATTCCTCATTTGTAATCTTTCTATAGGAAGTGGGTGAAAGAAAGAGAGAGAGAGAGAGAAAGGAAGAAAGAAAAAAGAGAAAGAAAGAAAGAAAGAAAGAAAGAAAGAAAGAAAGAAAGAAAGAAAGAAAGAAAATTCCTGATCAACTATATGTTATAGTCTTAAAGTTGATTCCTACATGTTCCATAGGTAAGAAATGTCCTAATCATAGATCCAGAAATCAGTCTACAAAATCATATTTGATTTACAGGTATCTAAAATACTATATATTATAAATGGGTAACAGTGAATTAAACCATCTCATCATCAATGAACTAAGCAGAGATGCAGAATGCAAAGCAACATTGGGAAGTTATGCATCTATTGCCTTGACTGTGATGATGGTATCGTGGGTGCCTGCATCTGTCCAAACACATCAAATTGTACAAATACGTATGGTTTCTTACACATCAATTATACCTCAACATAGCTTTTTTGAAAAGCAAGTAATAAAAATTATCATTTCATCTTGAATCCCCACACTTAAGAGCAGCCATACTTAATTAAAGAAAGTGAGAAGAAAAGGGGAGACTTTTATGTCACTTCTGAAGGGGACTTCAAGGCCCTGTCAAGGCTACTAGAAATGGAGTCTTTGTCATATCTATTTTCACTTCAAAGCTGGGTTTCCCTTATCCCTGTCACAAGTGGATCACCAGCCCTGCTCTTAGACTTGTAATCCACAGATAGCTTCTTTTCAATTCATCTAAATGAAATATAAGGAGAGCCAGAAAAGGGTGAAGGAAGGCAGGTCTTTCTGAGATTACTAAGCAACAGCTGGAAGGGGGGGAAACAAAAAGGTATTCAAAAAGCAAATAATTACTTGAGCTGAAAACAGCTGTATTGTAAAAAAAGAAAGAAGCATCTGATCTCTGCTCAGACATGAGCAGAGAAAAAGCCGAGCAATGTCTCTAAATTTGGTGGGAAATGGGATAGCGTGTAAATTGTCTTTAGAATAAGCAGGATGAACAGGAAACTGCTCAGTTAGTGAATAAGTGAATGCATTCACAAGTCATGCACTTATCACTCGAGGGTTGCTTTGTGTCTGGGAAGGAAGGTGCTTGGGAAGAAGTGCTGCATTTCCTTCGTGTGATTCGTATAGTCTCCACATACATCTTATGTACATCTCACTTCTTTCTCTCTTTCCAATCAGACCTTAAATACTGATTATTGTGGCTTCAGAACACAAGTATGTTCCTGGAAATTCACATACAATTTAATTTTAAAACACAGGGAAATGCATGCTTTATTATTCAGTTACATTTATAGAGTACCTTGTTTACTAGTCATTTTAACATGAAATTTTAGCATAAAAGTTCTTTCAGGGACCACTTATCATCTAGATTACAGATAGTCTACTCCAAACTAGATCATGGAGGTCCAGAGATGGTCAATGACTTGTCTAAGGTCATGGAGCTGGCCTACAATGCAGGTTCTCTTTCTCCATCCCTTCTTTCCAGTAAACCATACAAATAATCCAGGCAGACATAACTACATGCACCTTACAGATACAGAAAGTGAGGTGTAGACAGATCATTCATCCTTAACTGTGCAAACACGAGCAGCCCAAATCGAGTTTAGTGCTCTTACTAATATGCATATCTGCCAATGAAAAATTCTATCTGAAAAAGAAACTACTGCAAAGAAAGGTCTAATGATCTACCCCCAAATCATCTATTTATCAAACTTTGCATTTCATCCTTTTCATGTATAGCTCTATTCAGCAAAATAAATGTGTGTTCCCTCTTTAAGTATTGGTAAGTCTCACAGCAACGATTATTATATTTGTTTTCTTTTCTTGATTTAAAAAAACAACTTTTAATCTCCGTTGGATGACTTTGAACAGTATAAAATCTATCCTGTATTGACTAGATCCTAAACCCCCTTCCATTTCATGATGTTTTGTTTTGAAAATGATGTACAGATAATTTGAAAGTTTATTTTGGAAAACCTGAAAAAAAAAAATCTTTCTAATTCATCTGTGCTTTTTGTTGACAAAGGCAAACAGAATTGTGAAGCATGCCCTCTGCTGGTAAAAAATTTTAAAAATTTTTTTTGAAAAGGAAAATTGTTATACTTTAAACCAAAGAGATCTTATGAATTACGTGACTATCTGGTATTATCTAAAGTTCTGAACAATACTGGGCTACAAACAATTTCTAAAATAACCATCATGTTCTAATTTAAGCACCTAAAATTGGAAAGAAAATATATTTCAAGGGATAGAAACTGAAATTGAATAAGATTTCAGCATTTTATGTTTGCTTTACTACTGACTGAAATCTAACAAAGGCTACAGCTAGGAAGTGATAGTGAAATCATCCTCAGATAGATGGAGTCACTTCTGTTACTCACCATACTTTACCAAGCAAACTGTCAATAGCAATTACAAGCTCAGACACTGACATTTAAATGAAAGTCCCCGAATTTGGTGGCCAGCATATCCCATCCCCATAAGCCTTGCAAATGTCTTCAGTAGTGGCCCATAAGCCTTGCAAATTTCTGCTTACAAGGAGGGAGAGGGAGAGGGAGGGAGAGAGAGAGAGAGATTCTAGCTTGTGTGCTTTGGACTCAAACAAATTACTTACATTGTCAACTATAGACTTAAGATAATATTCCTTACCTCGTAAGCTGGATTTGTAGACTACATGGACAATATATGTTCCTTATGGGGTGTTGAGAAGTACATCTTGCCCATGAAGCAAGGTAGACATTGAAAGAAACTCTGGGAACTCTGTCATACGTGATCTGTCACCTGGCCACCTCTCTCACCATTCTCTCCGTTTGCTCCCTGTGCTCTAGCCATGCTCACCCCTTGCTAAACACATCACGCCCCTGCGGCCTTTGCATGTGCTGAGCCCTATAATTGTAATGTTCATTATACATACAGCCACACAGCCTATTCCTGTAGGAACATACAGGACTCTGCACGAATGTCATCATGTCAAAGATATCTTTCCTTGATCACCTTGTGTAAGATCACCACCTCCCCTGACCCTGCTTCTTCCATTAGCATTTATCCCTTCCTATTATTACAGTGGTTTGATTTTGTTTATGGTCCGTATCTTCCCACTAGGAGGCAAGCTCTGTGAGGCAGGGTATTTACTTACTTGGCTCACTGCTCTGTTCACAATGACTGGATGAGTATCTGGCTTATAATAGGTAATCAATTAACATTTGTTCACTAAATAAATACATAAAATTATCAGGGATATTATGGAGATCATTTCTGCTTTGAATGAGAGAGTGGTCTAATGATTTCTAGAGCCCCATCCTGTGATTTTATAAAGAAAGATGATCTCAAATAAATAGACCCCATCTTTTCCTACTGGTTACTAAGAGTACTTTTAGAAATCCTCATAACTTTTTGTAAAGGAATAAATTATAAATAAATCAAATTAATTTTGAGGATACCATGAGCAGATGTTTAAAGATTTCAATGCACTATCATGTAAAATACTGTTCTTCTGGATTACTTTCTTTTTCTTTTGATCAAGCACTTTAAGACAAAGGACGACAACAAAGATACCACATTTCTGGAAATGGATAAATGGTTAAATGTTAAATATTTCTCATAATTTCTACTCTTTTAAATTAAGGTTATAACACAATAATGCTTCTCGAGAATGAGAAAGAAAAAGCAATAACCGACAAAATACAAATTTTAAATGGGCAAGCACATGCTAGTACCTGCTTTTTTAAATATGATACTGCCAACCCTTGTTAAAATAAAAGTATTTTCATACACTATCACACCCTATTAACATCTAAATCTGATCCAAAAATGATATGCCTAGAATTCATCTTAAAAAATATTATACTCTTAAAAATATGCTGGTATGAAAGGTGAGCTCTAGGATGAACACAGTTTAAGTATGCTTATAATCACTAAGGAATTAGCAAAACTGGCAAAACTGTCAACATATATGAATATTCCTACCTGGCTTTCTGGCACTGCTGTCTGTCTAGATGTATCAGGATTACACACAAAAAAAATGATTGCAGTCATTCGGCATTTTGAAAAAAAATGCCTGACACTATCCACTTTATTGACAACATTTTAGGCCCCATATTGCATATGATGAGAGAATTGACCTTTGAAAGAAAATTGTGGGGTCAAATACAGGAAAATCAAATGACAGAAATTGATAGAAAGGACCACTGTTGCAATCACACTTGGATCTTCTTAAATGACTAACCAATAAATTTTTGCCATTAACCATATTTCTCAATGAAAATCTCCCCTCCAAGTACATATTACATGAGGAGAAATCTGGTAGCACATATAATCAGCTTAAAAAAAAAAAAGACAAAAAAAAGACAAAGCCAGGGGAATTTCAGTATCTAGTCCTACATNTGCCATTAACCATATTTCTCAATGAAAATCTCCCCTCCAAGTACATATTACATGAGGAGAAATCTGGTAGCATATATAATCAGCTTAAAAAAAAAAAGAAAAAAAAAAGACAAAGCCAGGGGAATTTCAGTATCTAGTCCTACATAGAATAATCACATTGAATACATAAACTTAGATCTTTGTAATATGTTGCAAAATAATGAATTATTTTAATAATCAATTAAATAAATTTCAGGGACATCATAAGACTAAATGATGATGCAGGTTCTCTTAATCATGAAATCATCATGTCCCCTGCTAGTCTGTCTTCTAGAAGTATCAAAAAGCAAAGGAGAAACCTCAATAAACCTCATTTATTTATTTAATTGGCATTTCTTGAGGGCCTCCTATGTTTCAGGAACCACCAGCTTCTAGGAATATAAACGTACATAGCCCCGACCCCTTTAGGGCTGACACAAGCAGTAACATGGCAGATAATACTTCTGATTTGGGGGATAACATCATCATCATGAAAGGTTCCCAAAGAAAAGTCAAAAAGAGACTAAGCATTAGCTATGGGGCAATTCAGACACATTCATTTAGCCATTCCAGATATTAAAAAATATAATCATGAGCAAGTCTGTTATTATTTCCAATGACTAAGCCATCAGAAGTGATACATTGTAGGCTTCTATCCATTTATCACCCCTAGAAAGTAATTAGAGAATTATATTCCTTGTATAACCATTTAGGAAAACAATATTTTGAAAATTTTGCAACACGTACAAGGTCAAAAAAAAAATGAGTTCTTTGATTTGGACTCCTAGTCTATAGTTTTCCTATGATAATAACTTCTCTGACCATACAGAGTAAACTCATCTTCCATTTTCTTCTCCATACACTGGGGGGAATGCCTTAGTGACAGAGTGGTATATGCAAAAATAATTCAATGTACTTTGAAAAGTGCCCCAAAAGGTCTTTTCCAGTGTCATTAAAGCATAAAGGAATCTAGCCAATTGAAGTTGCCTCATTATAACATACTTAGATGTGGCTAAGAAACACCCATTTTCCACCAATTTTTATATTCTCTTACTCTATTTCTCCAGCATTCAAAACATCTACACAAAAACATTAAAACTGAGATGAAACTGAGATGATAGCATAAGATAGCCAATGAGCTCCTGGGCTTGCATTAGACAGACCAGAGTTAAAACCCTGGCAACTCCACTAAGCTCTTTAAACCTGTTTGCCTCATCTATAAAACAGAGCTAGAACCAACTATCAGATTTGTGAAATACTTGGTTGAGCTCATTTATTTATGCTAAATAAATCATCCATTGGTGTCTCATTTTCTAGTGTGTCTAAGTCATTTCATAGTGCATATTCAAGACTACAATGAGAATCTGTAGAAATCTAGAATTTCTAAGGGCAAATTTTTTTAGTGATATCCACAGACATTAAACAAAAGTGATTTAGCAGTGATAAGAATCCAAACCACCTGGTACACATGAGTGCATGGAGAATCATCAATGTTAATTATCTGTCACACTATTAAAAGTTGATAAATCTGTACTTCTCCTAAGACAGATATAGAAACAAAACATTCTTTCTGTAATAAAAGTCTTATTTTTCTTACTTTTATTTTCCTTTAGGTGAATGTACCATATTGAAACTAGTGAGAGTCCCACACATCATCCTTCTCATAGCTCAGCATTTCCAACAAAACAGACCGGTTTATAACAGTGTCAACGTTGTTGCCGTTTCAACCTCTGTTTTATGGAGGTACAAAGATGCTCGTGGTCAGAAAGATCTTTTCCATTGTGATTAGTGCCTTCAAACTTCCACTGCCTGTGTTCTTACTGAATTTTCTCAAAGAGCAAAAGTAGAAAAATCTCTACAAGAGTGAAACTGTATTCAAATTATTTCATCTCAGACTTGGTCTTATTCCTAAATTTATTCTATGGAAACAAGTATTTGGAAATTTAATGGGAAATAATTCAATCTTAAATACAGTACTTGAAATTTAACCTTACCAATAACAAAATCAGTATGTTTTTGATACTCTAATACTGCTAAATATTCCTCAGTAAAATGCACCTAAAAGGAAAAAAAAAAAATTCTCTTTTCCCAATTATTGCAAGGTTAGAAAAAAAAATCACTTAAATCTAAATACTGGAGGGAGGGGCGCCTGGGTGGCACAGCGGTTAAGCGTTTGCCTTCAGCTCAGGGAGTGATCCCAATGACATTCTGGGATCGAGCCCCACATCAGGCTCCTCCGCTATGAGCCTGCTTCTTCCTCTCCCACTCCCCCTGATTGTGTTCCCTCTCTCGCTGGCTGTCTCTATCTCTGTTGAATAAATAAATAAATAAATAAATAAATAAATAAATAAATAAATACTGGAGGGAAACGCAGTTTGTAGTAAATAATGTAAGTGCACTCATGCTGCAGACAAACATCACCCTGAAATCTGCCCAGTTAACAACAGAGTTCAGAACCTCAATGCACACTTACACATCCTCCTTGTTAAAATGCTGGAAATCAATTCCTTGCCCAAGAGGCATTCGTGGTCCCATATTTAAAATCATGCAGGTTCCCAAGGGCAACATTTAGATTATCTGCAGATGCTATCATCCAAATTTAGCCTATTATTGAGCAATTGCAGTTTATGGACAAAAGATCAGTAAATTCAGTGGGTAGGCTGCTTGAGAAGGATTGGGTTATGAGACCATAAATGAGGTAGAATTTTACTACATGGAAATTGGGGAGATAAATTCAAGCTTTGTAGCTTACAAATATGTGGTATTTATAGTAAGGGCAGCACAATAGAAATCAATGCCTGCCACCACCCACCCACAAATCTCTAACCATAGCATGTTAGCAGTTCTGAACTAACACAGGTTCAAATAGAACACGATTTTCCTGGTTAACATATTTCAAAAGTAAGAGCGGTAGGAAGCCCCCAACAAGGAAAAGGAAAGGAGACTTCCTCTTGTTGATGGATACCATTTGAGACTTGAATTCATAGTAAGTCTAAAATTCCAGTATTGAATTTTTCAGGCAAACACTACACCCAGATACATAACATCATGCATGCGGACTTAACGCTACTAAAATCACGCTTGTGACTAGCCCGATACCACAGCATGAGTAATGCACTCACTGTACGCTGTACAGGATCACTTACTGAACTGCAAGAATAATGAAATGGCTTTTTAGTGGGATGTGTCGAAGCTAGGTCGTTTCCTCCAATAACCTATTCTATTCCACTACTCAGTCTTCAAATCTTGACCATCCACAAGAAAACACTATGGGAGATTCAATATGTAAATATGATAAATTAGCTGTAAGTTAAGCGATCATGTAAAGTCACCTTCCAATATAGCATAATCAAATGCCATTACATTTTTACAGAAATAACGGATATAATGGCAACAGGTTCTGTCTCACAAAGCCTACCCATTTGGTCTCATCGGTTGCAATATTCAAAGTGAAAATTACCAACCTTAGGTCCACTTTTCATAGTGCCTGGAACACAGTAGATGGTCCTTAAATACTTGATATCTATCTGATTGTTGACTGATACCTTAGTGAGCTACTACAGTACCCAGATCTTTAAAACACATATTATTCCACTGAGTTCTATAAACAGATCTTAAGTTGAAAGAGCCTGCTGGCATCACAAATCTTGATTGCAGGTTAGACGCTGAAAGACAAGTCATCAGGAAGCTATATCCTCAAGGTTACTCTGTACACTAAGCACATTAGTGGACCACACTTGGCAGCATTCAGACCTAATCAGACAGTATGTTAACCAATGCTGCTGAGCAATTAATTTTGTTTGTGAGCTGGAAATAATTTAAAATCATTTTCAGTTTTCAGATTCTTTTCATCTTGGCTGCCATAATTAATATACCAAAGAGCAAAGCAAAGTCAGATTCAACAGCATTTATTAAGCATAACCACTAAATGCCAAGCACTGGCCTGGACCTTTCCACATAAATTGATGATTCTGATGGCCAACTAGGTTTGGAAACCAACCTGCCAATGTTGAGGGCGCTATCTCCACAAATCTATGCCTAACTAGCTCCATGATAAGATAGCCTGAAAAAGGCCATGCATTTCAAATTTGAAGAGCTCTAGTGGCAAATTCTTCCATAATTAGCCAAAATCTTTACCCTAAGAATGTCTACCCTACCACCTCTTTAAGTCTCTCAAACAAGCCCCCTTCTCTCCTACACGAGAACACAGCTCTTCACAAACATGACAATAGTTATCGTCTCTCCACATCCTTCAATTTAAAGTTGTCCACCCATCATCAATCTTTCTGATAGCATCCCATCTTTTGTCCTTCACAAAATTTACAATTAATATATCATTCGTGTGTTCACTTTTTACGGCCTGTGCTCTCTACTAGGACTCTCTCCATGAGTTCAAGGATCACGGCCATTTTGTGCGCCATTGCACAGCCAGCACATAAAACAGACCAGGTACTCAATAAATATTTGATGAATGAATAAATTGAAGAATAAATAAATGACTTGGAGGGGCAGAAGCCCCTAGTCATTTGGATAGGACCACCATAGCTTATTTTTAGAGAGATAATCACAAAAGAGTAGGAGTTGCTGTTTTAACTGGTCTCCTACATAGAAGAAAATCTCAGTAAAAGGTATTTAAATGATTTGTTAAGTAAATAATTTTTTTCAATAATAAAGATCAGTAGCATTTGCTTATCCTACACATTTGTTTTTCTACAAACCATGTACCAGACACTGGTTATATAGTGGTAAACAGAATAGATACAGTTCTTGCCCTCATGATGTGATCACAAAATTTAAGGGGTTCCTATATAGAGAAAGAAAACAGAATATTGATTGCAAGAGAATTACATTAAGTTCACATCCCCGCATAGATCTAGCAGTGGAACGTCAATCCCAATAATCAGATAATAACCACAACAAGAAAAAACAGAAGATAGTTGGCCTCAATTTAAACCAATAAATTGTAGAGTTATAAAACTGAAACACAGGCAGACAAATTTGTAGAGACAGAAGGCGGAATGGTGGTTGCCAGGGGCTGAAAGGAGAGAGTGGGCAGTTCCTGTATAATGGACACACAGTTTCAGTCTGGGAGGATGGAAGAGTTCTGGAGATGGATGGTGGTGATGGTTGCACAACAATGTGAATGCTCATAATGCCACTGAACTATACACTTAAAAATGGCTAAAATGGTAAATTTTAGGTTATGTATATTTTACCACAATAAAAAAAAAAACTACAGGGAAAAGAAAAACTGAGTCATACAAGACACCCTCACCCAGAACTTTTTTTTTCAATTTTTTATTATGTTATGTTAGTCACCATACAGTACATCATTAGTTTTTGATGCAGTGTTTCATGATTCATTGTTTGCATATAACACCCAGTGCTCCACGCAATACGTGCCCTTCTTAATACTCATCACCAGCCTATCCCAGTCCCCCACCCCCTTCCCCTCTCGTGGTTCATTCCCCCTTCTGTTTACCCCCCTCTTCATTCTTCCCTTCCTTCTCCTACAGATCTCCCTGCTATTCCTTATGTTCCACAAATGAGTGAAACCATATAATTGTCTTTCTCTGCTTGACTTATTTCACTTAGCATAAATCTCCTCCAGTCCCATCCATGTTGCTGCGAATGTTGGGTAATCGTTCTTTCTGATGGCTGAGTAATATTCCATTGTATATATTTACCACATCTTCTTTATTCATTCGTCTATTGAAGGGCATCTCCACAGTTTAGCTATTGTGGACAATGCATGAACATTGGGGTGCATATGGCCCTTCTCTTCATCTGTATCTTTGCCACCCAGAATTTCTGGTCCTGATTTTGTTGTTGAGTTCTTCATGTAGAGCATGGAGAAACATCACCAACAGCAGGATCTTTGAGGAAAGATAGACAACTCTATTTGACAAATGATGCATCATTAAGTGACTAGCAAGGAACCTCAAGGACACTGACAGCTCATTTTTTACTCAAATTCCCTTTCAGGAAAGCTCTCCAGGGCTTTGAGACTCAATGATTTTTTTTTTTTTAATTCTCTTACCTCCAAAAACACCAAGAAATTTTTACCTCTCAAGTGAAAAAGACTTACTTCGAAAATCCCAGGGCATGACCACCAGAAATGACTTCAGAATTAAACTGAGAAATACTGGCAAATCTAATTGGAAAATGTTAACTCTGCCTGAACACTGACTGTTCTCAGCCCCTTCTTTACACAGGCACAGGGTAAACAAAATTTAAAATCAAGACACAGGTAGTCTATTACTGGGGGGGGGGGAAGAACTTTTAAAATATAAAGTGTGAGGTGCACTATACCAACATTCCTCTGAGTTCTACCCAGAATCCCACAACCTACCAATCATTCATATGGGAAGCAAAACCAGAAACAGTATCACTGCCAAGCCAGTCAAGCTGTTAACATCTATTACTGTGTGTACAGGGTACAAGAAGATGATACAAAAGAAAAAGGCTCATCCTTTGCCCTTCTGGAGTTCATAATAAGAAGGATAATGATTGCACCAAATATTTTGCCCATGAAGTTGGAACACTGGGATGCAAAGGGCATGGACTATGAAATGAAACCACAGATCAGTGATGTAATCCCAACTCTACAACTTTTTATGTACATGACCTTAATAGTACTAAATTACGTAAGGCTTACCATGCACCACGGCATTCGGTCTAGAATCAACCCAGTTAATACTCACAAACTCTATAAAGAAAATATTATTATTATTTTACACATAAATTCAAGTTAATTTCCCTGAGCCTCAGCTTCCTGGTGGAGCGGGGGTGGGGGACAAGCATTAATACCAACCTCGTACCATTGTTTCGAAAGTTAAGTGAGTTAACGGGTAAAAAATAAGATACTAGGTTCTCAGTGAATGAATGCTGAGACCATCATTTAATTATTTAATGTTTATAGAAATAGCACACATTTGGAAAAGTTATTCTAGGAGAGCATTTTAGAGATCACTCTTTTTTTTATGTGTACTCTCTGAACTGTTTATAAATATAATTCAGGAAATGTATGTGTTCTTGTTATACACAACACACTGTACCGGGCACTCCAAAATACACGAAGATACAGGACACAATTCCTATCACTAAGGTGTGTGCATTCAAGAGAATTTGTAAGAAAATACATTCTAGCTCAAAATTAAGGCAGATAACCAAAGGCCCAAGGATGGGGCCTTAGTATAAAACATCCCTATTCTGGAATGTATTCTGTTAACATTGTCCATCATGGTTTTGTCCCAGAACTGCAAGATAACTTTTCCCCCCATATGATGACTTTCTACAAGTTACACAACAGGTAAGTTCACCTGAGCATGGCTGCTCTTGTTTTTCACATGAACATGGCATATATTTTATAAACACTAGTACCAATTGAACACATGCTGATTTCCAACCTTTTTTTTTTTTTAAGATTTTATTTATTCATTTGACAGAGAGAGAGACAGCCAGCGAGAGAGGGAACACAGGCAGGGGGAGTGGGAGAGGAAGAAGCAGGCCCCCAGTGGGGGATCCTGATGTGGGGCTCGATCCCAGAACACCAGGATCACGCCCTGAGCCGAAGGCAGACGCTTAACAACTGTGCCACCCAGGCGCCCCTGATTTCCAATCCTTGGTATGCAACCTTCTTAAAAGAAGAAGAAGAAGGAGGAGGAGGAGGAGGGGGAGGGGGAGGAAGAAGAAAGACGAAAGAAGATCAACAGCCAGCATTTAGATACTCTGTGTATAATGACAACCTAAACTGCCATTGAAACTCACTACTATCTGTTATAATTATCAGAATGAATGAAAATAAACGCTCAACAATAGAAAAACTTGTTATTCATTGCACATGATGATGCGCCTTCAATTCCTAGAGAGATTTCCCAAGATATTTATGGTGAAATATACCCAGAACACTGATCTCAATTGGAAATCTTAGTTTGGGGGAATGGAGGAAATTTCCCCAGGGAACTAAGGATATATATGATATAAGGCACTGAGTATTTCCATAGTAAGTAAGGATTGAGCATATATAAACCATTTGAGAGAATTCATAATAACAGCATATCTGACATGGCAATTAATGTATGTTACATAGTGTCTCTCATCTCGTCCAGCTAAGTTCCACCAAAGCAAAGTTTTGAAAATTTTTATTGCTGAAATAACATAATCATTAACCAAAATCCATTACATTTCACCATTAAATCTCCAGTGCTATCACTGCCCTTTGTCTTTCCAGAAAACTAGAGCTATACACATACATGGTTAAATGACAGCACCACCTACTCACACAAAACCAAGCAAAGGCTTAAAGACAGTGTTTTTAAATACATCTAGAGATTTCAATTCAACTAAACTTGAAATGAGGTTATAAAATTGATGTTGTATACCATATATAATGCTTTCAGTTAAGTTCCCAATTTAATTTTTTTAAATTTCTTGATAACACCTACAATTTTATTCAATTTTAACTGTATTCATTTCAATGTTGAACACTGAGGTTACCTCACAATAATTATTCAAAGTTAGTCTCATCGTTGTCGATTAAACTAATACCAGTCTCAGCAGGATATTGGGAATTTACGTTTATATGAAAAGGTTTCATTTTATTAAGTTGTTAATAAATGACCACCAATGCCAAGTTCTAGGCTGGCATAAGGCATATGACTTCAGAATATGTTGGAAAGAGCAACATACACAAAGATAAGAATTAAACTACAACGTGAAAAGTGCTACCCTAGTGATATATAAAAGCCATGTAGAAACACAGAGGGATGATGCCCTCACCAAAGTCCCCATCCCTTCTTTTCTATCTGGAGAAGAGCTGAATCTTAAAGGACAAATCATAGCTCCATAAGCAGAAAATTAAAACAAACAAACAACAGCAAAGCACATTCCCTATAAAGACACAAGGTACATGGCCTAGAGGTAGGAATGGGCATTCCAGAGAATGTCAATTAGTAGTATCAATGAGTTAGTTGCAGCATAGATAGATGGTACTGGGAAGAGAGCATGAGGGGCAGTCAGGGAACTAAGAGGGCAGTGATTCGCTATGTACAAACCAGATTGCAAAGTTTCTTCTATGCCACACTAAGGAGTTCAGCTCTATAATAGAGGCAACAGTTGGTCGTGTAAATTTTCTCCTTGCGTTTCCTTTGAAAGTGACTTCAATGAAAATATACCCCTTTACTCACTCATTTACTCAACTGTATTGGCTAAGCTCCATTTCTGTGCCAGGCATTTGGCTAGACCAGGGATCAGCAAATATCACACAGGTCAAATTTTCTTGCTGCCTGTTATTGTGGGACCCACAAACCAAGAATTATTTTTTCATTTTTAAATGGGAAAAAAAAGTGAAAAGAATACTATTTCATGATACACGAAAATTATATGAAACNCAGGGATCAGCAAATATCACACAGGTCAAATTTTCTTGCTGCCTGTTATTGTGGGACCCACAAACCAAGAATGATTTTTTCATTTTTAAATGGGAAAAAAAGTGAAAAGAATACTATTTCATGATACACGAAAATTATATGAAATTCAAATTTTAGAAATTCAAATCAAAATCCATAGAGTTTTTGTTGGGACACAGTCACATTAGTTCACTTGCATACTGTCTATGGCTGCTTTTGTGCTACAATGATAAAACTGAGTAGTTAGAACAGAGAGAGTACGACCCACAAAGCCTAAAGCATTTACTCAATTAGAGAAAGTGATTCCTGTGCTAGACAATGGCAAACAAAAAAAAGGTCTAATTGTCGACACGAACAAGGAAGCCAACCTACACGATTCAGCAGAATAAGTACTGGGATACAGATAATGCCAGAATATTGTAGGAGCACATAACTGGGACACATAGTTCAAACTGTGGCAAGGGAGTGAGGTTAAGGAAAAGCCAATGAAATTGGGTTAGATTAGATCAAATCACAAGGAGGCTTATATGTCATGCTAAAGACTTCAAATTTCATTTTGAAGGCAATGGCAGGTCTTTGCAGGGTTTTAAGAAGGCCTCTGCCACAATCAGTCTTATATCTTAAAATAGGCATCCTGATGGCAATGTATCTTTTTTTTTATTTTAATTTTTTTTATTCTATTATGTTAGTCACCATACAGTACATCCCCGGTTTCCGATGCAAAGTTCGATGATTCATTAGTTGTGTATAACACCCAGTGCACCATGCAATACATGCCCTCCTTACTACCCACCACCAGTCTATCCCATTCCCCCACCCTCCTCCCCTCTGAGGCCCTCAGTTTTTCTCATAGTCCATAGTCTCTCATGCTTCATTCCCCCTTCCGATTACCCCCCCTTACTTTATCCCTTTCTTCCCTTACCTATCTTCCTAGTTCTTATGTTCCATAGATGAGAGAAATCATATGATAATTGTCTTTCTCTGCTTGACTTATTTCACTTAGCATTATCTCCTCCAGTGCCGTCCATGTTGCAGCAAATGTTGAGAATTCGTTCTTTCTGATAGCTGAGTAATATTCCATTGTATATATGGACCACAGCTTCTTAATCCAGTCATCTGTTGAAGGGCATCTCGGCTCCTTCCATGATTTGGCTATTGTGGACAATGCAGCTATGAACATTGGGGTGCATATGGCCCTTCTCTTTACTACGTCTGTATCTTTGGGGTAAACACCCAGTAGTGCAATGGCTGGGTCATAGGGTAGTTCAATTTTTAACTTTTTAAGGGACCTCCACACTGTTTTCCAGAGTGGCTGTACCAACTTGCATTCCCACCAACAATGTAGGAGGGATCCCCTTTCTCCACATCCTCTCCAGCAATTGTTGTTTCTTGCCTTGTCAATTTTTGCCATTCTAACTGGCGTAAGGTGGTATCTTAGTGTGGTTTTGATTTGAATTTCCCTGATGGCTTATGATTTTGAACATTTTTTCATGTGGCTGTTAGCCATTTGTGTGTCATCATTGGAAAAGTGTCTGTTCATATCTTCTGCCCATTTTATGATTTGGTTATTTGTTTCTCGCGTATTGAGTTTGAGAAGTTCTTTGTAGATCTTGGATACCAGTCTTTTATCTGTAGTATCATTTGCAAATATATTCTCCCATTCCGTGGGCTGCCTCTTAGTTTTTTTGACTGTTTCCTTGGCTGTGCAGAAGATTTTATCTTGATGAAGTCCCACGGGTTCATTTTATCTTTTGTTTCTCTTCCTGATGGCAATGTATCTACTTGTACTTAATGCTTTTTTCTAGCAAAGCAAACACAACCCTAGGAGATAAGGAATATTTGCTCTAGGAAGAACTGAGAAACATTCTTATCAGGCAACCATCATTCTTACTCATTCTCTCTTAATAAAAATAATAGCAAGAATAGCTAGTATTTACTGAGTCTTCCTATGTACTAGTACACGTACTATGTACATGTAAAGTGCTTTAGATGTATTAATTCATTCAATCCTCACTTAAGGGCCTGTGTAAGTAATTCTCATTGAGCTGCATACACAAAATAATGGGATCACATTCAACTGTTTTCTGGGTGAAAACATTTCTAGGGTTCAAACCACATATACTTTCTGCTGCTGGCTAAATAGGTTCAACACTTGCAGCATAACTTTAACTCCCTTTGTGAAACAAGACAGACAAGTAGTTGACTAATCAACTCATCACCTACTACAACTCTGTACTAAGTGTCTACCACGTGCCAGGAACGGTGCTGGGGAGGCAGTGGTAAACACCAGCACAAAGCTCCCATTCCCAGAGTTCCAATCACTGAACGAGGAAACAAACACCACCCATCTCAGACTTGAAACACACTGTTCACTCCATCAACCCAGGATTATACTGTCAAATATACCTAAATCCTTGAAATCCTCTGTATTAAAGCATCCACTTTCTAAGTAATTTTGTGGGCGGGTGTTTCCGTAAAGTGGGGAGAGAAAGAGAAACAGGGGCAGAGACAGAAGGGGTGGAGGAGGGAATTAATGAGCATTGGTGATAAGAACCAAGCTAGGAAAGATAGAAATTAATGCTTCATACATGGTATATGGGGCCTGTTTCCCAACAGCGAAACTGATGAAATAACAAGGAACTGACACCTGGCAGGACTAGCTAGTAAGAGAGGGAAGAATGCACAGGTGAGGGGAGGAGTAGGTGACCCACTATGGATGAACAAGAGGTGAACCTCTGTTAGTGATTCAAAGCATTTGACTTCATTTTTACTACAAAAGGTACAGAAAATATATCAGACCTCTAAATATTTTGCCTACATGAAATCAATTAGCTATTGAGGTCAGATCTAAATTTAGTAACTCTGGGATATGGTATGTTTTATAGGCTTAATCACTTCATTGGAAAATTAGGTAAAACCAGAGGACAAATAAGGATGTTACCATGTCCTTCGAGCACTGACCACTCAGTATAAGACTTACAAAACCAAGACTTATGGACCATGAGTTAGAAACCACAAATCTGTAACTGAAAACGTGCTGAAGTGTATCTGGAAAGTCCTCCCAATTTCTTAAAGCAGCAACAAAGTTTCAGATTCACTAGAAAACAACACCAAAAGGAGGCGACAGCATTTTGTACCTCTACTTCCTCAATTCACCTAAGATAGACAGCTTTACCCCTACCTCCACGCCTTACAATCTGAACTTGACCTGCTCCCCAACAGGAGAAAAAAAAAGGAAAAGATAAAAAAATCAGAGTAGGAAAAACCACAAGTCTCTCCCCAAAACTTCCCACCAACATTTATCAATTTTTTTCTTCACTGTGTGTTATCATATTTATTGCCAAAGGGTGACCAACCTCAGTTATCTTATTGGAAGGTTTACAGAAGAGTTAAATAGACATCTCTTAAGATTGTGAAAAGTCAGAAGTGTTGATTTTTTCTGAAGTATCTTTCTATGTCTGATGTAATTAAAAGATTTCCTGTCTTACCTCGACAGCTTGAAGAGACTCTGTTCCTATTCCTCTTTCCTGTCTTTAACGTGGAGACATTCCCCATATCATGCAGATCCCTCCCTCCTCCTCTCCCCACACCGTCATCTGGTATAATCATCCTTGGCTATACTAGGAAAGTCAGTGAACAGCTCCATGATCTCAGTGTTCATTCTCCTTTGTTTTTTGTCCAGACTCAGTACATACTACCAGAAACACAAGCTGCCAAAACCCATGGCCGAAGGAACCTGACTGGATTCTGTTGATTGAAGGTGAACAGTCATGGAGAGTTAGAGGAGTCATCACCTTGAAAGAGATATGGATCTCACCATATGTAACTTCTTCTGAAATGATTCTGTGACTGTCTTCAAGGTACCTACTGCTTGATTAGACCACAACTTCTGTGACTGTTTGTTCTCTGCAGCTAGATGGAATTAATGTCCCATGTGAGAAACCATTCCCATTTTTACAAACCTGATAAACTAATATTTGACAGTATTCTCTCAGTATGACATAGATCCAAAAAACATTACTGTAGACTATTTTTACTTATAGGAAAGAGTTTCTCCTTAAAATTTATCATCCATATTCAAGGAGAGCAGATAAAATTTAACCAGAACATTTTATTGCTGTTGTTTTGTTATTGCTATTGCACAAAAAAAAAAAAGTTTTAACTTGCTTTGTATCACACTTAGTAGAGCATAATAAGCGTTGCATTTTAAAGGCATCTAATAATGAAAAATGTTTTTATGAGAAAAATTGTAACCAATTCAAATTTCATTTTATAGCTCTAATTTTTAAAAATTGGTTACTCCATCTTAATTACAATGCAAGCTAGAATTTTTAATCTAAAGAAAAACTCTAATAAAAAATATTGAGCACCTACTACGTGGACTGCAGAGGAACCCAAGATAAATGAGTCATTTACCCAAGACTCTAAATTAACTGGTAACATGTTAAAAAAAAAAAAAAAAACCAAAAACAACTCTACCTCATTTTTTATATCATATATATTTCAGTCCATGCAAGAGCCCAGTCAAGGAGGATCACAATAATTTACATTACAAGGGGGTAAAAAAAATTCTAACAATATAATCACTGGAAGACACATTCACATTATCCTTTTTAAACCTAAACACTAACCATAAAAAAGATTAAAATTAGTCTGTTGCTTTTCTCTAACCCTCTGATAAATCACTGGTCAAATACTTGCTTAGGTGTTCTATTTATGTGATTTCCACTGCTCACTTGTTTCAGGAAGGCTCACCTGAGTAGATGGGTGTAGCCCACCCAAGAAGGTACACAAAGCAGAAAGGAACGTGTAATCTCCCTCCTAGGCCTCCCCACAATCTGCACCATTTGCACTGAGGTGAACCCATCATAGATTTGCTTCCTTCTTGCAAATGTAAATTTCCAGACTCTTGGCAAAGCCTGGAAACATCCCTTGTTACTAGAACAGGTTGCTCGGCTTATTGATCTGATTCTGTCTGTCTTCCAGCTCCCACTCAACTTGACCTTTCCTGTTGCACGCTTCCTCACTGGCCTCACAAACAGCTCTGATTTCTCTATCAGCTGACAGACAGTGCTCATTTTGCCCAACTTTGTTTTGGTTCACAGAGCCTAGGAGATGGTCTAGGTTTGGAATTTGCTGAATAATGCCGTTATTCAGCTTATTCTCTGCATCTTCTATTTTCATCAAAGGGTTTCCATTTCAGGAAATATTCAAAATCGTGGTAAGTCTTTTGGGGATTTCAAGCTAAACAAAATGCCTGCAACAAAGAAAACATTTAGAATTATAAGTTTGCATTTAAACGCTTGACCATGCTGGTATCACTTATGTGGCAATATCAAACAGCATGGGATAAGTCAGAACACAGCTTGAAATTATACTCCTAACTTATCTGATTTCATAATAATTTTGGGGTCTTTTCCTTTAAGAACCAATAACTCAAAGACATACACTTTTTCAGGGGAATTCTCTCCTTCTGAATAATAGCTCTCCCGTGGTTCACAGAATGGCATATATAAAAGTACTATTTCTACAGAAATTATTCCTAATTTTTAAATTTAGCTAAACAACATGCCCCACATACTTATAACTATAAAATTAGACTAAATCATTGAACTGAAAGCAGACTAATTTAAAATATGTAAGTGAAAATTTCCCAGGCTGGACCATGGGCTTGCATGTAAGTTACTATGCTGAATTACATTTTGTGTGATTTGAAGATAAAGAATTAACATGCAGCATATAGCCTTTTCGCATGGCCCTAGACACAGGACAGAAACTAAGAGCATAATGCTTAAACTAAACAAATTAATAAACTAGAGTGTTGTTCATAAGACAACAGAGTAGGGATGAAAAAACCTACTGGAGAGAAGTTATCCTCAAGAGAAGTGATATAAATTTTAAATTTCTTAAAAAGTGAAATTCACTGCCACGAGCAATGCAAGAAAACATAGTTTCTTTTTGCTAGTGTTATGACTGGTTAAGATTTATATTTGTATAGTGCTTTTCATATATGAATCCCCAGTCTAATGATGTTTTTCTTGCATAGAACATCTATGTTGGCCTACTTTATAAAGAGTAAATTTTACCTCCCCCACTCAAAAAAAGAAACTTCAAAAAAAGAACTTCAAATGTGGTACTGTGCCATATGCCAGCCCCAGTTCAAAGATACTCTTCCCATTTTAGAGGCGAAGAAACTGAAGTCTTTCACACAGGTATTAATGTGTGCATTTATTAAAGGTGAAAATGGTAAAGCAGAAATGTCAATGCAGATACCTGTCTGTAGAATTCGTGTGCAAAACAGTCATGCTTTAATGCTTCTCCATCACAAGTGCCCCAGAGAATAGACCAGCTCAGTTGGTGCAGCAGGCTAAGAACCCCCATCTCCATGGTATCCAAATCAGTCATTTTCTATGCTGAACGACTTTGAACCTCCAGTCTAGATCCTTACTTTCTAGCTCTTCCACTACAGAGGCAGGATCCGTTACCTGACTGTTTGGGCCCAAATTCCATTAGGCCAGATCATAAATGGTGGAAAATAACATCCCTCATGTTTTTATTTTCGAAAGAGAGAAAATTCCCCAAATATTTCTCTGCTAATCTATAAACCATATCAAGGTCTTAAGGAATGTATGCAAAGGCAAATATTCCTACTTTTTTGTGGGTTTAATCTGGCTTTCTACTGTGGCAACCTGGGCCGGGCTCAGGGACCTTGCCTATCCATGAAGAACTAGACCAGGAAGGGACAGGAAGACAGTTCATCTGCTGTTACCAGTGAGTCCCTCACTCTTTCTCCCTGTCTTTAACCTCTGAACCTTATCTCTCTGCCTCCCAGAAGAGAGAGGCAGCAGGTCTTAGAAAAAGACCTCTTCTTGGGGCACCTGGGTGGCACAGCGGTTAAGCATCTGCCTTCGGCTCAGGGCGTGATCCCGGCGGTATGGGATCGAGCCCCACAACAGGCTCCTCCACTATGAGCCTGCTTCTTCCTCTCCCACTCCCCCTGCTTGTGTTCCCTCTCTCGCTGGCTGTCTCTATCTCTGTCGAATAAATAAATAAAATCTATCAAAAAAAAAAAAAAAAAAAGGAAAAGACCTCTTCCACCTAAGACTCAAAGCAGAGGTATTTCTGAAATAATTCTCAGCTGCCAGCTAGTGAACACTTACTGTGTGTCTAATGCTAGTGTTCTCTACAGCCAAACACATCAACACAGCATAAAAGAAAAGCATCGTGTGAGTCAATAAAATGCATGTCAGCTTGCAAGTAAGTTTACACAAATTGTGTACACTCAGTTAATTTTCCTGAGTTTTTTCTAAACTATTGCTTTAATCACAACAGAAGGTTTTCAAAGCTCCTGACAACCAGCAGTCGTAGCTTCAACTACAGGCTCACTGACCACCTGTTGTGAGTTAGGAGCCAAGAACAAATGTGAGTAAAATCAATTTTTGTTTATTAAGCAGGAAAAGGGACATCTGCCATAACAGCCAGCACAACGACCCCAAAGGACAAACTTTAGACCAAACTACTTCCTAGTTCCTGTTTGCTTCCATTTACCCCACCTTCCTATCTCACACAGAAATCTCTGCCATCCATTATCTGTGCTATGATAACGTGGTACCATGCATAATTATTTTCACTTTTAAAACATGTGTATTTAATTTCTATATATACACATTAGAACATTTATAAAAATGGGTATTTTAAAAGACTGAATAATATGCTAAACATTAAAAATGGAAAATATTGTCCATGTTTTTAATTAGAAATTAGGTTAGTAACATTTTAACGTCCACTAGTTGGTTTTAAACAATTCTTTTACGTTGTTATTCCAAGTGAAATCAGACCAGTCATCTCAAACCATTCAGTTAGAACTTATAATCTATTAGGGAAACACCCAATGGCAGCACTATTGTAGTCAGCTAAGAAGACAGGAAGGAAGAAAACCAACAAATATGGAAGACCTAGCATGTGCCTCATGTGCTGGCCAGTTTCACTTGTATGGTATCTTTTTAACATGAATATTAATCTAGTTAGAATATTACCATAACCAACTCATGGATAAGGACATTTTTACTTCTGAGTAGTTAGCAACTCACCTACGTTCATACAGCTAACAATGAGCAGGCCTTCTGCTTGCAAAGTTGCCAACTCCAGTAAACTATGGTTTGCTGCCTCTTGAAGAGCTTAAATTCATACGAGAAGGTGGCTAAGTATCAGACAATATGGCAGAAATCCTGAATTGAAAGGATAAACTGTTCTTCCCCCTCACCCACTCCATGACCCAAAAAAAGAAGAAAAAGAAAAGCCAAAACCCAAAAATGTGGACTATAAAGGCAAGAGGAAATGCCATCAGCCTGTACTTTTACATCACCTCATTAGTTCAGTAGACGTCAAGGTCTCTCTGGAATAAACAATGAGCCCAGGTGAGGAAAATAGGCTCCAGCTGTGATCACGGCCACATAGACGAACCTACACAGGATAGGGGTCTTTCTCTCCCTCTTCCTCCATCTTCCTCTTGCACTCGTGCATTCACACACACACACACACACACACACACACAAACACACCATGCAGTACTCCAGAGAAGTTTCTAGAGAGTCAAATGAACATAGCAGCAGTATCACGGCAATGTATGAAAAAAATGACCTCAGAATTAACACAGGGCACACTTTCAGAACTACATTTACCTCCCACTGAGTCAGAGCAGGATGCCTAAAACTGGGAATTAAGGAAGTATTGCAATTATTGATAAAGACAAGGTCTCAGGTACAAGCAGGGAAGTGGTTGGCCCAGATTGGAAGCTAAGATCATGGAGGAGACTCCTAGGAGCTGAGAGGCAGGGCTATCAGAGGAATCATCTATGCGAATATTTCAGTGGCCAAGAATTCAGAAGGAAGAGCCTGGGACAAAGTGAGGGCGGCAAGACGAAACTGCTGAGAAGTGAAGACCGAAGACCCAGTGGTCGGTAGGCAAGAGAAATGAGTAAGAGTAGTTTACAGAAGCTTAGGAGGAGGGCAGAAGCATGGTCAGGAAGTGGCAATGAGGAACGAGGAAGACGCTATCCCACCCTCGGGCCTAGGAGTATGAAGCAGTAGTAGAGGAGGCAAAGAGCCACTTCCTGCTGGGTCTGCAGGGGAAGCAGCGACCAAGCAGAGCCAGATGTCAGAAGAACAAAGTAAAAGGCATCTTCAGAGAAAAGCCTGTAACTATTGTGGATTTTCCTGATGACAGTGCGTGAAGTTTATAAAGCTCTAGGAGTCAGGGAGGGGTATCATAAGGGGACGAGAGAGAGGATGTACAAAGGCTGAAATAATTCAAGTAGGGAAGATGGGGGGTGGGAGGGAGTGTCAGCTGGGAGCCAAAGTTCTTGTCCCGATTAACTTAATATTAAGATCATAAACTTTGTCCCAGTGCATTCAAGGCAGACGGTGAAGGCGAAGCTCTGAGTGTTAGAGGTAGGAGGATGGCTTCTGAGGCTGCCTCTTTACCCTCAGCGATGCAGGTACAAGGCATTGGGGAGCTGTGGCCTTAGTCTCAGCACACATCCAGTCCTCAGAATGACCCTATGTCGTAGTTACTATTATCATCCCCAGTTACTTAGGAGAAGTAGAGTTAACTCTACTTAGCTCCAGGGCAAAGGTGTCCTGAACTACAAAATCTAGGTTGTTCTTGCTTTCCAGAGAAGGGGTCTTACCTGCCAAGAGAGATGTTGCAGAGGGTGAAGAGAAGGGCTGGGCCCAGTGCAGAAGAGCCAAGACTCTGACTGCCGAGAAAGTCCTGAGACCAGACAAATGCACAGTAATTGTACAGAATGCACGCTGCCTGTGCATATATACCTTGAGACTTTGGAGAATGCAAGTGTAGTAATCACTTATACTATAACATTCTCTTTCAACAAAAGCACAAAGATTGCCATGTTCCAGAATGGCGTCACTTCTGGTGATACGTATGTATTTTGTAGCAGTTGGAACACAAATCAAATATTTATGGTGGCCTACTTTATCGTTAATCTTATTTACTTTTGAGTGCATTCTAATTTTCAGGATGAATTTTCTGAGCTAATTTAATTTCTCATCTGATAAAAAAAAATATAGCTGATGTGGTATGATGGATATTATTAGGAAACAGAAAATGAATTCTTCTTAACATTAGCAAAGATTTTAATTAGGCCTTTCTTGCTTTCTATTATCAGATTGAGAAAATACGGTTCACAAGGTAAATAACATTGAGAAGCTGGCTGGAAACTGCACTTAAAGAGCAATGTTTGATGCTGTGGCAGCAAGCCGGACATGCAAAGCAAGTGTTAGTCCAAGAGATCAGTGGTGAATGATGCATCACAAACATCTCTGTGGGTAGATTTAACAAATAACATTGAACCTACAAAGCAGACAGATATAGCTGTGATGAGGGGAAAACACACCTGAGAGAGGATATAGGACAAAACTCCATTCAGTGATATGACCCTTCTCAATTTCATTCAACCCAAAATTTTTCCACTGATCCTGCGAAACAAACTGGCATTGATGAAACGTGTACGTTAAGATTTCATCAAACTTTGCCAATATCAATGACAACAGTTCTGAAAACTATTCTGCAAATCAAATATATCTAAGAGGATTGTAAATAGTGAAAAGCATGCTTATTTTAATAATGATGCCCGTAATAATACCAATTTTAGAATTATTTCTAGTCTGACCAATATAGTTGATAGCGTCAAGAACCCTGGCCTGATAAGCATTGGCAATCGTATCACTCATTGGCTGATTTTTTGGAATTGTTTAAGTTCCATACAAATAGTGCTGTTTTCTTACAACGAACTGTCAAATAAGACTTCTTAATGCATTAATGAAGAATCTTGAGGTCTCTTTCTTAACAAGGCAACAACAGGTCTGCTTGGAGCTACTTGTATTTATGAGTGTCTGGAGTCTTATTAGCTCCTCTTGCTGCACATTAATCAGACAACAGAAACAGAAGAATATGGGCAGGTTCCCATATTCCCCTATTTATCTAAAAAGTAAAATCAGGAAAGGAAGCTACATTCACACCTGAGAATATCCTCCCTCTCAACAATGGTTCCCCTTTCTTCATGGATTTATTATTGTTATGACTATTATCATTATTATTAATATTTCCTCAAGGGAATGAAAGAATCAATAAAAACTTAGCCAGATCTGTCTGTCTTCTTCCTCCCCAAATAAGTATCTTCCCTGTAAGAAAACATACATCTGGGCCACTCCTATAGCCCCTGTCACACTGGCGCCTGGAACGTTATTCCTATGCATGGAGCAGGACTGAGCTAAGCTGTTACCCCAGCTCTTCAAAGGCTGAAATTATGGTGAGTCACATTACCCTTTGGCAGAAACATCACCCTTCCTTTATCTCATTATGAAACCCCAACCAGATGCCCACTCACATCACGAGAATTTTCATGAAAACACAAATATCCCTGTGTGTCTGGAGATCTAAAAGTCCATGAGCTACAAAATTCCCAAAGCACTAAGATCAGGAAATAAACAATGACTAAAAATGACCTTCATTCATTGCAGACAACTAATCCACAACCTATCCTCCTAGGAAAGAAGTTTGCTTTTTACAATTCTGCACATTTTTTCCTACATTTTATAAGATCCCAAAGACTCTGCTCCCTAGTGACAAAGGTTTCTATTAATGAGTCAATGCCTCAAAAAGAGGACAGAGGTTCCAACCACGCTGACATCATCACCTAATTCTCTACCCATTCCTAATTGCTAGTCCTAAGCCAAACAACTAACAAAGTATTTTCTATCAATGATCCTGTCAGAAAATGAAGAAAATTCTTGCAGGCCCCATAATTTAGATCACCAATCTATGAAGACATCTTGCACCCAATGTTCATGTCTAAGTTGAATTTTGCAGTTGACCTGCATTTTCCTACAAAATCAATAGCTTCAACAATTACTGGATTTCCTGGGTAACCTATAAAAATCTTTCTGAACCATGTGTACGTAAACAAACAGTACTATTTCTAATTGGTTTCACTATTAATTAGAACATTATTACTATGGAAAAATAAATTCAAATTTCATTCATTCATTTATATTAAAATGAACCATATGAAATGTCGTTTTTGTAGGTCAGAAACAGTTGAGTATCAACAAATTCATAGGGTAAGACCTGATACATTCATTTAAAAAGAATTAACTGAATAGCTTGAAATAGAAAGAGGTTAGGAACAAAGACATGTAAGTCAAAGTCCTTATACTTACAGATCATCACATCCAGTTAATACACAAAGGTATATAATGGGTACATGACATTATGAGCAGCGATTTGTTGCATTTTGACTCAAGGGCAGCTAAAAACAGACCACACATTTTTTAATTACCAAGCTATGTAAGAATGAACTCAATGCCCTTTGTAAAGCCCACACCCTGAATAAGGGCAGGATGAAGATAGGTATCACCTGGCAGTCAAAAGACATGAGCAAGAGTCAAATATTTACTAGACTTGCCTACATCAGAAAGGGCCAGACTCAACTCCATAAATTCATAGAGAATGACCTATAATTCAAATTTCTTATTATTCTCTTTAGCTATAATGTTCATTCAAATTTGTTTCAGGTAATAAATAGATTGATCAATTTAATAAAGATCTTTGGTCTGTTTTCCATTTGAAAAATCTAGAGGATGAACACCTCTGCTTTGTGTAGGCTGCCTAATTATGCTAACTATACTTGACTGGGTATATATTAGACAGTGAGCCAAGCAGGATGTTTGGATCACAATATAATCCCTTATTATCAACTCCAAATTGCATAGTTAATCTTCAATTAAATTTCCCACCAATTTCCCCATAGTCAATACTATGCATCTGTTTTATTAATATTATTAAACTCCTATAAAATTATAGTTTGGGGAACTGGATGATAAAATCTTAGAATCCAGTCCAATTCCAATAGAATTTTAAAATTGTAATCTTTTTGAATATAAAGTAATAGTCATTAATTTTTTAAAAATCAGGCAATGCAAAAATAAAGTAGAGATTGAAAGTCAGCTGTAATTGGAGAGGGCAGAAAATGGAAAGCAAAGGATGGTGATAAAAGAGAGTGACTTTGCACTCACTGTATCAAAACAACCACATATAAAAAGCCAATATATCCTACTCAGCCTGTAACTATTACACAAAACCATATATGATTAATACCAGATATTGGTTTAAATAAAAAGTCCTAGAGGATTTAGAGGAAAGAGGACACCTACAGTGTCAAAAATAGCAATGGGTTTAATTCTTCATAAATAACTGTCAGGCACATTTTCTTGTTGGATGACTCATTCATTCAAGACAGATTTATTGATGGACTGTCAAGGATACAGCACTATGCTAGTCACTGGGGATCCTGCCCTCCTGAAGACTCTATTCTGATGGGGGAGATAAGACGTGAATAACCAGTTACACAACAAAGTATTTAATTAGAAAGTCACAGGTATACGTGGTGTTCTAAGAGCATAAGGGAACCTAACCCAGTGGGGGAAGCATGGGAGGCTTCTTTAAGGAGCGCCATTAGCTGAGTTCTGAAGGATTCAGAATTAAATCCTACTAGGCAAGTAACTGGGAAGAAGGTCCACGTACAGAGAAACACAAATACAAGGTCTCTAAAAACAAAAAAGCAACAGAGGCTACTCAAAGAACTGAAAGGAAACCAGTATGCCCGGAGTGGAGAGAGCAATGCGAGGATAGCCCCAAGAGGATGCTGGTGATGCAGGCGGGGGCTGGACGCCCTCGGTCAAGGTTTCCGAACCTTAGTGCTACTGACATTTGGAGTCAGTAATTCTTTGGTTGTGGGGACCTGTCCTGCATACCGTAGGACTTTAGCAGCATCTGTGTCCTCAGCCCACTAGATAGCAACAGCACCTCTCCCCATCACGACCACCACAATAACCAAAAATGTCTCCAGACTTTGCCACATGTCCCCTTGAGGACAAAACTGCCCTCAGGTGAGAACTGCTGCCACAAGACCCTATTGGGGTTGGAAGTTTGGCCTTTATCCTAAAAGCAATGAAAAAACACTGCATACTCTAAGTAAATGAGTGATTTTTTTCCCAAACAATCTGGGTAAGGCAAGAAGACGTTAATTAAAGGAGTTACATTCTCCAGATGCCATAGAAATGATAGTTCCCCAAGCCTACAGATTAGGTCAGAAGGTCAGCCACTCCCAGGATATTCTCAGGGAGGGAAGCTGCCTCACCGGAAGTACAAACAGGGGCACTGGTGGCGTCCTTCCGCAGTGCCCATTCATGGAGCTGGGCTCCGTTCGACTTCGGGGGCCTTTTGTGCCTCCGTGTTCACCATGCAGCCTCGCTGTCAGGCTCTACAGAGCGTTTGCTAAACAAATGTCTGTCGCTGATTACTGGAATTCCAGTACGCACGTTGGGGATGGGGTAGGACTGAGATAAAAATAGTACGGAGGATACATGGTAGGTGGAGAGCATACAAATAGGGAACATATTCTCTTTGTATTCTACATACCTATCTATCTCTACATAGAGATTATATTTTATGCTTTATGTCCTCGTATTTTTTAGCTCACAACTAAAAATGCACATTATCAAAACCAAAGTAAATATCAAGCACTGAAAACAAGGGTGCCACCAGAAACAGGAATTCCTTCCTTTAGAAGTCTCATGGCTGCACTAACTTGAGACCTTTACTGGTTAGAACAGATAGTCAGTCAACTGTTTCCATTCTTGTTAACTTTGTTCCTTCTGCTCTTCAGGAAAAACATCCAGTTTGTCCCTGAGGTTTCTTGTTATTTCAATTCTGCTGCATTGTTAGTTATTTTTAATGAGTGCCTGAAAATTATTTATTGGGTAATTTTATGGCAATAAATAAGGTAACTCCGGGTGAGCTTCTAAAAGTCTTGTTATGCATATGCTTCCCGATCAACTTGAGAGAATGGAGCATTTTCCATAATGACCAGGTCAATGTTAATTTTGTTTAGTGCCTCCACCCCCAGCCTTTGTCTTTTTCTCTCTTGCTATTTCCCATGTGTGGGCTCTGCCAGTGAACTTACTGTTCCTTCTCCATCTGTGCTTACAAACCATGGCCCATCTGTGCAGGATGAGTTTCATTTAAACCCATAACGGAGAAGCAAGAGCTAATGTCCTTAAGCATACTGGAATGGAAAAACACTGCCGACAGAATCCCTCTGACCCGTGAGCCTGGTGAGGTCTCCAACGGCCAAAGCTATCACAAAATNTTTAAACCCATAACGGAGAAGCAAGAGCTAATGTCCTTAAGCATACTGGAATGGAAAAACACTGCCGACAGACTCCCTCTGACCCGTGAGCCTGGTGAGGTCTCCAACGGCCAAAGCTATCACAAAATTGCTCTCAGTGGAGGTCCAGGTCAAATTTCCAGGCAAATTGCTGATTTTTACAAAACCATATGATTCTTGATCCGCTCATGCCACAAGTCTAGGCACTTGCAGTTAGAGGTTCATGAGCTTTGATCAACGTCAGAATTATCTGCACTGCCCTCAGCATATTCCTGCACCCCACTACAGTCTAATGGAGTGAGAGTAACCAGAGGTAGGGACACCCCATTGGTACTTTTAACACAATCCCCAAGAGAACCTGCACACCAAATTCTGTGTGCACCAAAACTTAAGAAAAACTACTTTATAAACTGGAGCAATAATTACTAATGGTCATCCAATTATTAATTGGTCAGGGGTAAATACATTGACAATATGAATTATTTGACCCCGGACAACTTGACAGGCTCCTCTACCTGATTGAACAAAATGATCTCTGAACCCAGACCCAGTTATACAACAGATGCTCAATATATCGTGGATAAGGAAATAAGAACATCTCTACATACATGAATGTGTATTTTCATCCATTTTCTCATTTCATTTGCGGATAAGAAAAACCTCCAGACATACACAAAGGAAGAGAAGAAATGAAATGCCAGGACATTCACTTCATTTTATCAATTGGAAGTGCTATGCAAGAAAGCACCAGCTTCCCAGGAAGGAAGGAAATGCATATTCCTCTTACCCATCTTTTCCACCACGAGTGCATTTTAAGTCTCAATTATTAAAATGAATTAGGGTAAGCTATTTATACATGATAGTCAAAAAATTTCCCAGGAAGAAATTAGATGACTCCCAAACCTCTCACTGGGCCACCTCCTCTACAACCGGACTGCTGACCAGACTGCTCACCATTGCGTTGCCCTTCTGCAAAATCTGCCTGGGAAAATGTCTGCATCTTTCCAAAAACAGTGTAGCAGTTTCTGTCCTTGTCACAAGTGACCCACAAAGGAAATTCTAAGCCCCACATCTGATTTGAGAGGTCAGTAGCTCAAATGCAAGGAAAATGCAGAACTAGAACTACCAAGGTACAGATACAAAATGCAATTTGCTACATTGGATTGTAATGACCTACAAATTCATTTGACATCTTAAACTCTAGGCATCTTGTACTAGTTCTCTTTTATTCTGAATCCATCCAAAATAAATATTTTCCCACTGACGGAGCACTTCATGGAAACCGCTGACTAAGGACATTAGAATAGGTTCTTCCTTCCTAGTAAGTCACTATAATTTATAATTTATGTCGCACACATCCCCTTGGAGAGGATAATAAGAGGATGGTGCAGAACACATTTCCTTAAAAAAGAGAAATGCCTTTCACTAGGTTCTTACTCACTCTGGACAAGCAGCTGTAAAGAAGAAACTTGATGGTTGAGAGCAGGGCATTAAGCAATGTTGAGAAAGATCAGTTGCCAAATGGAGCTTAGAATAGGACTTTTAAAAGAAACTCAGATGAAATTAATGTTACATTGCCTCAGTATCAATGCCATCTTTGCCATTAGTATGGCCTAGGAATGCTGCTAAGAACTCAAAGGAAAGTTAAAGGGGTGGGGTGGCACTACCACCCGTTGCTTAAACAGTCTTGAGATGAGTAGACACTTGTGCAATCAACCCATAAACCCTTCCAATGTCACCGTGGCCAATATCCACAGAATCCTGTAAATATCAAATCAAATTCAGGACTTAACCTACAAAGTGTATAAGAATCACTGGAGAGCATCTTAAGATGGTTACCTGAACACCAACCCTAAAGATTCTTATTCAGTAGGGTGAGGTGGGGGCCAAGGATTTGCATTTCCAAAAATCTCCCACGTGATCCAAATGCTGCTGGTCTGTGGACCATACTTCTAGAAACATTCCTCCAAGTGATTTTTTTCTCATTCCTTTTTTATACTTCAGGGTTGTTTCTGAGTGCTCATACTAACTTGGTAAACTAAGAATGCTGAAGGCAAACTCCGTGGGGGATTTGGTCTCTGTTACACCACTCTGGGCCCTGCATTTCCCCGGGAAGAACCCTGAATAGGAAAATGCCACTCAACAAACCTTGTAAATATGGTACTTACATTGCTAAACTCACCAGAAAGGCAAATAGCCAGAATCAATGTAAAATGGTCTGATTCAAAGACCATGCTCGTTCACTCCATTACGCCACAGTTGTCATTAAACTCATGAATGGACACAGAAAGAGAGGTCCCCAAAGAGGCTGAAATCAGAAATTGTGGGAATACTCATTTTTATGGGTTGAGCTGGGTCCCTCCCATGGAAAAAAAGGTATGTTGAGATTCTAACCCCCAGTAACTCAATGTGACTTTATTTGCAAATAGCATCTTTACAGAGGTGATCAATGTAGAGTTAGATCATTAAGATAGGCCCTAACCCAATACGAATGGCGTCCTTATAAAGGGAAATTTCAACCCAGAGATGGACATACACGAAAGGAAAACTATGAAAAAAGACACAGAGAAGATGGCCATGTCACTGGAATAACGCAACCAGCCAAGGAACACCAAGGACCGCTAGGAGCTATAAAAGGCAAGTAGGGATTCTCCTCCAGAGCCTTCGGAGAGAGCATGATGGTGCAAACATCTCGATTTTAGATTTCTAGAGACTAGAATTGTGAGAGAATAAGTTTCTGTTGTTTTAAGGCATCCATTTGGGGTACTTGTGTACAGCAACCCTAGCAAACACCCCAATAATTACAGGAACGAAAGTAGGTGCCAGCAAAGAGACCACGGTTAGAGGAAAAGGAGTGCTGTACCATAAGACCAGAGGGGTAAGAGGTCAAACCAAATTTAGACTAAAGACAGACATGGAAGAATTTCACAGAAATTGCCTTCAACAATTGTTTTCCCTCTCAAGTGACCTTTCAGATCACTTTAACTGGCCATGGGATGAGGGAATCTAGAAAAACGGTTTTAAGATATGAGTTTATAGCTAGAAAGAACAATGAACCCTATATATCCCTAGGACCTTATTACTCCAAATGTTTATGATTGATTCTCAAAACAATCAGATGAGGTGGGCGTTGTCTCCATTGCTTAAATCAGAAACTGGAGCTGACAAAGAGCGAAGCTTTAAGTGAAATTTATAACACACAGGCATTATGGTAATTGTTTGCTTATTTCATACCTATAACAATCCTATGAGGAAGGGGTCTTAGCCACCTTTTGCAGGTCAGGAAACAGCTGTAATAGGTAAACTGTCCAAGATCAAAGAGCTGGTAAGGGGTTTGATTAAAAAGGGGAGGGGGCAAGGATTCAAACTCCTATCTATTGCCTCCAAAATTCATGGTCTTTCCACTATACTGTAACTAGCCTCCACGTGGACTGCTGGGCTCCATGAAATAATTGTTAAAAGGAGACATGTACTCCAAGTGGATTTATGGAAAAAAAAAAAAGTGTGTGTGTGTGTGTATTAACCTTTTGACCCTCTTCACCAATTTTTCCCCACCCTCCACCCCCCAGCCTCTGGCAATCACCTATCTGTTCTATGAGCTTGGGGGTTTTTTGTTTGTCTTTTGTTTTGTTTAGATTCTACATATAAGAGAGATTACATGGTACTTGTCTTTCTCTGCCTGATTTATTTCATTTAGCAATACTGCCCTCAAGATCCATCTATGGTGCTGCAAAGGTAAGATTTCATTCCTTTTATGGCTGAGTAACATTCCACTCTATATGTATACCACAATTTCTTTATCCATTTTTCCATCAATAGATGCTCAGGTTGTTTCCTTATCTTATAAATAGTACTGCAATGAACATGGAGGTGCATATATCTTTCCAAATTAGTGTTTTCATTTTCTTTGGGTAAATACCCAGAAGTGGAATTGCTAGACTATATGGCAACTCTATTTTTATTTATTTTTTTTTTTTTAGGAAACTCCAAACTGTTTCCCATACCACCAATATGCATTCCCAACAACAATGTACAAATGTCCCTTTTTTTCCACATCCTTACCAACACTTGTTATTTGTTTTTTAAATAAAAGGCATTTTAACAGATATAACAGATATGAGATGGTAGTTCATTGTAGATTTGATTTGCATTTCCCTGATGATGATGTTGAGTATCTTCTAATGTATCTGGTTGGTCATCTGTATGTCTTCTTTGGAAAAATATCTATTCAGATCTTTTTCCCATGTTTTAATTAGATTGGCTTTTTGTTTGCTATTAAGTTATTGAATTCTTTATATGTTTTGGATATTAACCCCTTATTAGACATGGGTTGCAAATATTTCCTCTCATTCAGTAGGTTGCCTTTTTATTTTTTTGATAATTTTCTTGGCTGTGCAGAATTTTTAGTTGGATGTACTCCCACTTGTTTATTTTTGCCTTTGTATTTGATGTCAGATTCAAAAAATCATCACCACGACCTATGTCAGACAGCCTACTGCCTGTCTTGTTTTCTTCTAGGAGTTTTATGATTTTAACTCTGACATTCAGGGCTTTGATCCATTTTAATTTTTGTATCTGGTGTAAGATAGTGGGCCAACTTCATTCTTTTGCATGTGGCTGTCCAGATTTCCCAGTAATTATTTCCCAATAATTATTAAAATGATACAAGCAATGAAAGTGGACTTCTGAAACTATAGCTTCCTAACTTCACAGAAATAGTTAAAAGGTATTTCTCTTATTGAAAGGCCTTATGTACAGAGTAGCTGGAGAAACCATTCACCCAGAATTTATCAGAGTTTATTGCTGCCAAAATAAAATATATTTCCCACCAATGTGTATTAGTAAAATGGCCTTTCTGGTCAAGTCGACAACTTCAGTTTTAATTTAATTTTAGAAAATCTCAAGATAGAATCTGAAGGTTGTTATCAGAATCATATGTATTTTTTAACTTATTCTTCCCCTTAATAAAGAGTAGAAAATCAGTTAGAGACCCAAACCATATGGTACATCATAATATAAAATTCAAGTATTCTTAATAACATTGTGTTTTCTTACCACACTAAAGATTAAGTAAAGCTTTATGGTTTAATCAAGATTTCTCACAGGACCCAAGAGATATTGCTCAAAGACTATCCTACTTCATGTTAAAGATGAATGAAAAATTGCCTTAAGTTCTGAAAGAAGATTCCAACATTGCTTAAAATCTAAGAAGCCAGAAGAGCAACTGACATAGCATTCCTCTAATTATTAAAATGTTTATTCTTAAAATCATGGAGTAATAAAGGATGTCCAAGAGGTATTTCATTTCCCCAGGTACTCTTAATACCATATATAAACATATTTTAAATAATGATCATGATAGAAATTCTCTAAGAGTGACATCTGTTCCATAGTAGAAGAAAATTCCTAGGGCAGAGGGGAGTCCTCCCTGTCCTCAAGCTCTTTTCTTCCCACAACCAAGAGCACTTGAAGGCTCAACTCTCCCCAGTGTTTAAGTCAAACCTGATCTTTTGAAGGAACACTATGAAAAAATCTAGCCCAAAACTTAGGGCTGAACAGAATCAGCATAAGTTTCCTTGGCTCCAAGGTCACTTCAGGTGTCTCAAATTTTTGTACCCCTAATTCTGGGATTTAGTTCTAGTTTTTATACTCAAGTCTTTCAGTAACATGCACAGTGTGTGCATTCCTCCAGATTTGAGACTTTGTCTTCATCTAGTCAGATTCACTACTGGAATAGAGTCTTGCCCTGTATTCAAGTCTGGTGGTTGAAAACTTGTAATTAGTGGAACGGTTTCTTTAGTTCGGCCTACATGTCTGCCTGGACTCTTAAGTACTTAGATTATATTATTTTATCTTACTTATCAAAACACTAATAACCCCATGATAAGCCTATATTTTGTTGTTGCTACACATTTTGATAATATGCTCTGTATCTTATCAACTGTATTAAACCACATAAATCATCTCGATATCTGTCCCGTTCTAGTGGAGTAGCCTTTCATATACTCTATCCTACCAAGGTTAATTGTGCATAGCCAACCCAATTCTGAGCACAACCTATTGCAGTGGCCACCTCTTGGGACAACCAAATGCAGAACTGCCAGAACCTCGTCTTTCCTCCCTTTTATTAAGGTCCTCATCATTAAAACTTCATCGTTTCTACCTATCTCCATGGTTTTATAAAATAAAAATTAGATGCTCAGGGTGAAAAAAAGGAGAGATGTCAGCCATAAAGGATAAAGATAGTAGTAACAAGTAGTAGATCTCTTGTTTCTAAAATATAAATCTAAAAAAGGCCATTTTTATTACTATTTCCATGTATGTTTTAAATCCTGCCTTATCTCAGAAAGAGTAACAGTATTTGCTCTTAATTTAAATTATTATGGTAACCGAATCTCAAGAATTAATTACATATGTCTTTAAATTTTACTTGTTGGTATTCTATTTTGCCTCAAACAATTTTTGGAAGTATGTCACATATTAACTATCTTGCAAGGAATTTAAGTTCTTCAATGGAAAGGGCTATGTTGTGTTGTGTATAGCATGTGATAATTCCATCCTATATTAAATCTATAAATCCCTATAGATTGGTTAAAACCACATGCAGGGCATTTTATTAAGATTTTTAAAAAGCTTTTGCTGCCATCAGATTGAATGCTGTATTAAAAACAAACAATTACGCTGTATTAACAGGAATAATAGAATAAACAAAAGAAAGCACAAAAAAGTAACAAGTGGCACTTGTTATAACATTCTAAAGCAAACGTAATCCTCTTCCATTCAAAAATCTTCTATTAATTACTCATGAGACTTGTAACAGTTCTACCCCATTTCCAAACCTTTCTCATCTTTGAAATGCCTACTTTCAAATACAGAGGTACGTGACAATCCATTAACAGTATGAGCCTTCGGTAACATACCTTCCTCCCTTCCTCCTGAGGACTGCAGGTATGAGGAGAGTGAGTATTAAGGAATCATGGTTTGTTTTCTTTCTTTCTTTCTTTCTCTCTTTCTTTCTTTCTTTCTTTCTTTCTTTCTTCCCTTCTTCCTTCTTGGTTTTTTGTTTTTTGGGGTTTTTTTTTGTTTTGTTTTTTTTACAGGAAAACTCAGATTCCAAAAATCTCCTTCCCTCCAAATGTATTTATTCTTCTTTAAATTGGCCAAAACTTTTTAGTTTAAGTTCTTATTACTAGTTTAAGTAGCAATAATTTGTGAATTTTAAAACTTTAAAACAATCATTTTAATATAACTCAGAATAACAAAAGCTCTACACTTAAGGTAAAGGGGTGAGAACAAATGGATCATGAGGATACTAGGAATCTATGCCTGGGAAAGGGCCCACCAAAAGGTAGCAACAGGCAACAGATTATGGGGATAAAATAAGGCCAATTGTGTGTATATCCCATGATGGAGAAAGCCTGAATTCTGGCAAGTACCACCACAGCACAGGTCAACAGACCAAGGGCTAATAAACATGGAGGCGATGAGTGACTTTCAGCTCAAATTCATCCTCCTTTTATCTGGCTCCACTGTCTGCCTCCTTCCTGCTGGCAAATCAATAGTCTAGCAGACATTATTATAGATGCCAGACATCCTGGGGGCCAACTGGTTCTGGAAAAGTCCATGAGAACTGGAATCTTTTATCTTTATCTTTCATCCTTTTGAGGCACCACTATCCAAATAGCAGTTCGACAGCTGGGCTTAAAATCTCTCTCAGGTACAAAGGAAAGTGAAAGCAAACAATCAGTCCCCTTCAAGCCTCCAAACCATTTGAGAATAGAATGAGACCTAGGATGGTCAGGCTGATTTCTGCTTCTTCCTGCATTTGGCAGAAAGGGGTTTCCATCTGTGTTCCTTGAGCCCTTTGAAAGTCACCGTTCCTGGAATTTGTTTTAAAGATTTATTTTATTTTATTTATTTATTTATTTATTTGAGAGAGAAAGAAAGAGAGAGATTGAGAGAGGGAAAGAGCACAAATGAGGGGAGGGACAGAGGGAAAGAATCTAAAGCACAGTGTGGGCTGAGTGCAGAGTCCGACAGAAGGTATATCGACCCGAGGGTCATCCCAGGACCCTGAGATCATGACCTGAGCTGAAACCAAGAGTCCAAAGCTCATCCAACTGAGCCACCCAGGTGCCCCAATGTTCCTGGCATTTTAAGGCCCTGAATATCAGAGACGATACTCCTTGTAGAGGGAAGAACAGACTGAGGCATCCATCCGCTATAGCACTGGGTCTCTCCGGAGATAAACTAGCCCATCTGGCAGACATCGGAGGCACAGATATTCTTTACTGACTGTGGATACAGTCTAAATCATACGGAGTAAGAAATAAGAATATAATTCTAAGGAAATATAAGTTCCCACAAATTAAATTGATTTCATTCATGCTCCAGTTGCCCTGTTCATTTCTAACGTTTTTTACACTGATAACCTCCTTCCCAACTTCTCTGTTCATGCTTGGGCTCACACATTCTCTTAATCTGTTAATTATCTGCATTAGTTATTCATCAAATACTATGTACCTTTGGTTGGAATCTGACCAACTAATAAAAAAAAGTTTGCTCTCCTAGGAATAACTTCTAAAAGACGAATCAGGATTTCGTCCTACAATGGCACAAAGTGCACTGTCCAGAGCACTTACCATGGACACAGAGCTAACCATCCCCTCCTTTCAAAGCAAAGCAACGTGGACTCTGAAACTCTCAGCCAAAAATAAAATATTCAAAAACCATGAAAATATTTATGAGGAAAGATACTATTTGTTTGTTATGCTTTCAAAATGATGTTCTATAGACTTTTGTCATGCCTTCTTATTAGAAAACATCGACACAATACATAGGTGCCATATATTCACCTGGTCTATTTAAAATGTTCCTGTTTATCAAAACTGAGAAATACTACATGTGCAAGAATCTAACATGACATTTTTCCTTCTTTCTTTCCCCTTTCCCAAGTCAATCAAATTACAATAGCTAGCAGAACGGTATGAGAGAAGCCTCATCATTCACAACACACGTATAGCGAACAGCAAGGCGCTTCCCAAACCAGTATTGCATGTGGAGAGCCAACAAAGGACAGGAAAGAATACAAACTGCCAGCAGTGACAAAAACCAGAGCAAGGGATCTGAGAGCTGACAGTGAACTTAACAATAAGAACTGTGATCCAAAGAAAATGAGGGAAAACACAGTGAATGGTGAAATTGGAAAGGAAGAAAACTAGCTAGCAAAATAAGGTGCCCCAGATAGACAGGGTTACGAAGGTCAAAGTAGCCCATGACCATAATAATGGATCCAGAAAGCAACGCTTCTCTAATTTGCTCTTTACAAACTAAGACTGGAACCAATGATTAAAGTGTGTTTCTCATACTATTTGACCCCAAAATGCAACCTGCTCCCATGTTTGTTATAGATCAGAGCTAGAAAAATGAGTCGAGATAAGTCAGTTCCTGTGCTGATTTACTGCCATCCAATTAGGCAGCTCTCAGCCCACTGATCAGAAACAAAGATTAAAGGAAAAAAGACACTATAAAGGCTAAAACTTTGGCAATCTTCTATCTCAAACCAACTACAGGAAAATATATACAGAACCAAATTTAGTATGGGATATAAATCACTTCAAGTGTTAAAGGAAAAACAAAACAGATGCTCACATTTAAACACATTCTTTCTGAACTTTGGTGTATTGTCATCTAACCGATGGAAATATTTTTAAATGAAGTGGAAAATGCTCTTATTTTTTTGACTGTCTACACCAAACACATCTAATATAAAAAGTTGCTGCAGAAATGAAAAATTTATGAACGTAAAGAATCTTACACAGATTTAAGTAGTGTAACTATAATTGTCATTTGGTCCACTTCATTTTAATTGTTTATGCCTTACTAAATCAGCAAAAACACTCATCAGGATCAGTGTATGAATAACTAACACCGTATGGATTGAGGGATTTGTCTTGCTCCAATGGTCATTTAACAGATTACTGTTCTGTTCATTAAAGAATGTTAATACTTCAACATAGTATTTGCAAAATTTGCAAGAATTTTAAATTATACTTTGATTTTTTTTATTTCTTAGAAAAAACATGCACGTAGAGAAATTAAGATCATCTTGAAGTTAGGAAAGTAAAATAGTAACTATAATTAGGTCAGGAATTGTAGCATTAACAAATGTGATTTATTAATAGGTGATAAATGTTTTCTCAGCAAGAGCTTTTGATCAATTCTGATGTCTGTTTAGTATCCCAGTGGTAGCAAGATCTCTAAGACAGAAATAAGAGAGTGATGGGGGGGAGGTGGAACGAACGAAGGAAGGCCAGGTGTCAGAAAGCCTGGATTTTAGATGCCCCATTGATGAGCTGTATGATATTTGGCAAGCCATAACCTGTCTAAACCTCAATTTTCTCTTAATATATCAGCTCAACTTACATCCCAGAATCACTGTGATGATTAAATTAGATGGTGTAGGGGACATTATTTTATAAATTACAGAGCCCTATGTAATACAAATTTATTACTACTACTGATGTTTAAGCAGAGGAAACAATAAGAAATAATGAAGAATAAATTTAATTAGGTGCTGGGTTTATTTGATCACAGAATACTGTTAAGTGTCATTAATTCAACTTCCAATGTGGCTTCTCAAATTTATTTATCCAAAGTGTTAGTTGGCATATTTTATCAATATCTGTTTAACAGAAAAACTGAATTCAACCAGATAATAAATTGCTTTCCTTGAGGTACACAAAGCCACAAATGTCAAGAAATTGTCATTTTACTACATGAGATATTTTAAAAATAAATAAATAATAACCTATTAGCCCTACCTTGGTCTACTTGCACTCAGAAATATTACAGTTCTTTGAAATAAGTGAGACAGAGAAAGGTAAATGCCATGCGCTTCCACATACGTGTGGAAACTACACAGAAAACAAACAGAAACAGACTCATAAACACAAAGAATAAACTGGTGGTTGCCAGAGGGGAGGGTGAGACAGGTGAAGGGGGTGAAGAGGTACAAACTCCCAGTTAGAAAACAATCACAGGATGAAAAGTACAGCATAGGAAAACAGTAAGACTGTCACAACATGGTAAGGTAACGACACTTATCCTAGTGAGCACTGCGTAATGTAAAGAATTGTAGAAATACTATGTTGTACACCTGAAACTAATCTTCAATTAATTTCTTTTCTAAAAAAGAGGAACATAGTTCTGGATTCCCGGGACTACCGGGATGTGTCTAAGTAAAGGTTAAAATGGAGATGGTGTCACTGCTTGTTCAGTCCGAAAGTTCCCAAATACAACCACTTCAGAAGTCCTTGATGGGTAAGTCCTCAAAATTTTACAGGGAAAACAAAACCAAAAAACCCCACAACCACACACATTCCTGCCTCAAAGAAAACACTGTGTTATGATAAAGTGATCTCTGAAACAGATTTTTTTTTAAATAATTCTTTTGGTGATCCCCTTAACAAAGAAATTGCTTCCAACCAAGGAAATTCTCTCTCCAATATCTGCATTAGATAGCTTTGGTAAAAGCAGATAAAGGATAGTAACAATACCCGCGGAATACCGGAAATTAAAATTTCCACTTAGCTGCCAACTTTTTCCTGGTTACATTTTCCAAATTCCCTTATCTTCACTTGTCAGTTACCCCTTTATTTTCTGCTCAAGCTCTGATCATAAAGCTGTTATATCAAATTCATTATTACTTTTGCCCCCACTAGATTATAAACAAGCCATATTATGCATAAACTCAATATACAAATTATCCAAATCACTAAACTAGTAAAATAGGGAGCTAAATGATTTTGCATAACCTAAGACATAAATCTTGTTATCCTAATTGATTTATTTCATAGTAAAGGACAGCACCCACTTAAAATGTGTGAATATTACAGCTGAGTACTATGTACACTTTGAACATACACAGACCATAGAAAAGGAATATATCACCAAAGATATAGGTGAGGCAGCAGACAGCTAACTGAGGACAAAGCACAAGCTGATACCCTGCAACTCTCCCTCACCCCCCTACTCCCGGGTGGGATATGTGTGACATTCCTCCAGGAAGCTCCCAACTGTCTTAATGTTATTGCCTTACTAGAGGGGAAAATAACATTAACCTGACAATGGCAAGGCCTGGGGTATCTTGTAGGCCCTCTTGCATATAAAACTTCTTTTGACAACCTCCCTTTTCCTTACCTCCCCCAGCTCCCACGTATATAACCCAACCCTTCACCCCTCACAACCCTGGAGCAGCAGCTCTTTCTGCCCATGGGTCCTGTCCCTGCACTTTAATAAAACCACCATTTTGCACCAAAGACATCTCAAGAATTCTTTCTTGGTCGTCAGCTCCGGACCTCCCCCCACCAACCCTCGCCTATATTCAAAAACTACATCAATATGAGAACAGACAGAATATCCGTAGGCAGAACCACATTATGAGGGTGACTAGCCATGCAGTTGCTCATGTTACCAAGAAACTATCACTAGAAATGCATCATGATGGTGAAAAGTGTATTTTACAGGGGCGCCTGGGTGGCACAGCGGTTGGGCGTCTGCCTTCGGCTCAGGGCATGATCCCGGCGTTATGGGATGGAGCGCCACATCGGGCTCCTCCGCTGTGAGCCTGCTTCTTCCTCTCCCACTCGCCCTGCTGTGTTCCCTCTCTCGCTGGCTGTCTCTATCTCTGTCGAATGAATAAATAAATAAATAAATCTTTTTTTAAAAAAAAAAAGTGTATTATACAAAGTCCTCTCAGGAACAGGCGATAGGAAAGACGACTTCGGTAAGTCTCACGAGGTAGAGTATGCCCTCCGGCGGACAAATCCGCGGAGCTCAGATAACGTGCGTTCCAGGGAAGTGGGCAGCACCTACTGAGCCCGCACGAGCAGCCCCCTCGGCACCGTCCACCACAGCCCTCTAAAGAAATGTTGGAAGACCAGGAGAATTTTTTTAGAAGGGCACCAAATTATTGCCCTACCAGGACAGCCCGATGCCACCTACAATGATCAAATTTTCATTTTACATGCTTCCCTTTGGCTGCACTATGGATCGGAGGAAAGACGCATAAAGTCACAGAGACATAAGAGCAGACAATTGGAATCGCCCAGGCAAGAAGTACCTAGCACCTAACTCAATCAGTGGTAGTGAGGGACGAAAGGTACAAGACCACCCCCCACACCCCACCCCCGCCTTCCTGAGACAGGCGGGAGTGTGGATGAGGTCTTACGGACAACAAGCAGAAAATGAGGACAGCAGAGAGGGTGCTGAACGAAACCATTTTCAGATGAATCACGGGAAAAGAAGCTACATAACACTGAGTTCAGAAGGACGTGGGAGAACATGAAGAAGAAATTAATCGAAACCCTTTTCTATGAAGGCAATGAAAGAATGTCTTAAATTCCATAAATAGCTTTAAACAAAAGTCAACATATAGGAAAAATAGGATATGATAACCGAGTTTCCAACATAAAATAAATTTATATACATTATGTCCATATGCTATTAAGTTTTTTGAGTGGCATGTTAGCAACACAGAGAAAGAGTAAGTCAGACTCTTACACAGAAATTGCACGATGAAGGCACATTCTGTGTACCTAGCACACAGACGGGATTGACACAGTGCTTCAGGGAAGCACTGTTACCAACTGCCTGTGAAAGACTTCTCAGACCTTCCAAGCTGCTGCTTGAATAGCAAAAATGAATCATTAAAAAAAAAAAAAAAAATGAGGGATGCCTGGGTGGCTCAGTCTGTGGGACGTCTGCCTTCAGCTTAGGTCATGATCCCAGGGTCCTGGGATCGAGTCCCACATTGGACTCCTTGCTCAATGGGGACTGCTTCTCCCTCTGTCTGCCACTCCCCGTGCTTGTGCTCTCTCTCTCTCTCTCCCTCTCTCTCATGCAAGTATATGAATAAAATCTTTAAAAATAAAATAAAAAATAAAATAAATTTAAAAATGAATCATTTGGTTAGATGTGAATTATCCTCAGAAAACATGTAGATTCACAAAACCAAATCAGCGTTGGCTAGGGCAATTACATGGTGCTGGCTCATTCCAGTAACAGCAAAAATCCCCAAAGCCATCTGTTCCTTGTGCCTTTGGGATAGCCCATTCATTTGAAAAGAGAATTATGAAATGCTTTTACTTGTCACCACTGCTGAACAGCAAAGGAAAGGCCTGGGACCATGCGGTCCCTCCTTTCTGAGACACACATTTCACAAACTACCATTGCCTCTCCCACCAAGATAAAAAGAATGAAACTTTGCTACAAACTTTCCACAGTTTCATATTCACCCAAGTGTATAAAACAAATGGTCACATTCACACTCATTAGTTAATAACATGAAACACCTCTGTATGATTTCTAGTCACCTTGCAGTAAATCCCTACAACGAAGAGCTACGGTTACTTTGAAAACTTGTGCGCTGGGGCCGGCTAGCGGTCCTCAGAGTCAATTTTGTGTACTTCTTTCCAACTCCATTTTCAGTGATGTCAAGTCAGTAGCTTAAATCCGCCAGCGTGGGAGTATTTACACCACAGAAGCTGGAAAACACTACAAATCAGAGCTTTTGTCACCTTCTCTACAGCAGTTGTTAAACCTTCACCAACCTACCACCACTCTAAGCATCCTTCAAAAACGGACTTGGATCCCTTCCCATCTCTCAGTCTGGAAGAGTTCTCCGGGATTTCTAAAATGCCAACATTTTCAGGTCTGAAAATTCACTCTCTCCAAGGGAACATACCTTAATAGCATCCTTAGTGTTGTTAAATTATACCAGAGGGGAAAAAAAAATACTTTTTTTGCTAAATCAGCTCTTGGTATGGTTCTAATATTTCAATTCCGTGCTTCCTGACAGCTAGGAGTCTTATTACCAGTCTTCCATTCATCCATTCAGCAATCCTTGACTATTCAGACCTTCAACTCAGTGAGGCATACAGATTACTCCTTACTCCTCCTCCTCTCGCCTGCTTCACGTGAAAGGACTTCATCCGGATCCAGAAACAAATGCCTGTTTTTTGTGTGTGATAAGGAACACCAGTCATATTACTAATAACCTTGCTTGGCAAGTAGATACTCCACGCTCTGTGCCAGGTGCTGACAATAAAAAGAGGAATCAAGCACAGTCCCTTCTTTTGGAGATCAAGTGTGGCAAACAGACTTCCTCCATTGTATTTTCAGTATGAGTAGGCACAGTAAGAATACCTTGGAATTCAAGGAGAATTTTTTTAATGTGCAATTTCTCATTACAGGGATACTTCAATTCAGCACAATTTATTTATTCAGTGACCATGGTGGGCCAGGCACTGTGCATACCCGTCACCTGTCCATGAGGAGATAGAAACAGGGAGAGAAGCAAACATGAGATCGGTCAGGTTATACTATACTAAAAGGCACATGTAAGATACCACTCAGCTGTAAGATACACTTTAGATCTTTGAACTATATCATACATGGCCAGGAAAAAAAAATGTTTAAATGGATTAAATAAAACTAAAACATATAGAAGCTGACATTCTGTCCAGAATGATTCTATGCCAAACTTCAAAAAGGTAAACCAATTATTCTAATACTTCTCTTTCAACCACTAGATGCATTTTATAAGGTGAATGGCTGTCATGTAACACGAAACTTATATCACACAGGTGTCATACACTGCCACTAAGTCAAAGTAATATTTAATTGATAACTTATAATTTATTATCAACTACAATATTCTATAAATGGGAAAAATATGTACTAACAATCATTAACAAAATATCAAATGCAGTAAATAGAAACTATGTTAACATTCCGATTTTTATTGTCATGATCAAAATATCCAATTGATGAAAATTAAAGCTTCGTACAAAATAAAAATTCATTTCCGTCAAGTACACAACCTATTCTTAAAACAACTGATTTAGAGTAATAAATTAAAGATTTTTCCAAGGACAGCTCCTGAACATGTATATTCATATTATAAAATAACAATTATTCACTGTGGCATTTTAGGAAAATTTCATTCCAAACCACAGTACTCAAGCTGAATGGTATTACAGCAACTTATATGTATACATACAGTATCTTGAAAAGAACTTACAAATAATTTTCACTTACAGTTTAGGCTAAACGTCAGCAAGTATTTTCTATAAAGGATCAGACAGTAAATATTTTAGGCTTTACGGTCCCTATGGTCTCTTTAGCAACTACTAATGCTGCCTTTGCAGTATGAAAGCAGCCATAGACAATGTATGAACTAATAAGGATGCCAAGCCCCAATAAAACTTTATTCACAACAATGGACCAGGGGCCAGAAATGACCTGCAGGCCAGGGTTCACCAATTTCAATTTAAAAAATCGCGCTAACATCTTCACAGTGAAACCAGTAACAAAAGACTTAAGCGGGCAGAACAGTGCAGCTGCAACTCTTATCAAAACCTTGTTTGTTCTGAGTGCTGCCTGCTACCATGTTTCTGTAATATTCCTGCCTGACACCATGACAACCATGTGTTTATTTCGTTGTTTTGTAGGAACTCAAGGTTTCATGAAGAAGCTAGCCAGAACCAATTGAGACCACTGAGCTCCACTCTGAACACAAGAAAATGAAATTAACCCTCCCTTATTTAGTAACTTCTTTTATCTGATTTTGAGTCAAGTAGCTCCTCTTCCCTTCACCCAGTCCCTTTTTCTCTTGCTTTAAAAATCCCTGACCCTCCTTCTTGGGGAGGGGGCGAAGTTGAGGCTAGCCCTTTCCTGTCCTCGTCTGCTGCCTCTTAAACTTTCCTTGCACACTTTTATGTCTCAGTGATGGGCTTTGCTGTGCCTCGGGCACATGAACTTGGATTCAGTTACAATAGGTGTCTCTGACATTTACCAGTATCTCCTTGTTTTACCTTCTCTGCATTTTGGGAAGACTGTCTTAACATGTATGCTCTAAGCGATTAGTGATTAGATACTTTTGTGTATTCATATTTTATTTTAAATAGTCCTCTGCCTACACATTCTATCAGTCCTCCTACCACTTGGCACTGAATCAACACCCTAGTAGGTCCTCAGTATATTCAATCGGTTCCGTAGGTTCCATTAAAATGATGAAAGCTTCTCTGCCTAAATTCTAATTGTTCTAAAACATCAGGGTCTGACTCAGCATATAAATGCCAAGGTAGGATTTAAGAGAATAAGCAGATTTTGTAGAAGTGTTAGTCACAAAGGAAGACTGTATGCAAGCATGCATGGTGTTTATTATTTGCTAAATGGGGAGTATAGACTTGAATTTTTTTAAAGATTTTATTTACTTATTTGAGAGAGAGAGAGAGAGAGAGTGCACGAGCAGGGGGGAGGGTAGGAGGAGCATGGAGAAGCAGACGCCTCGCTGAGCAGGGAGACTGATGCGGGACTCATTCCCAGCACCCTGGGATCATGACCCAAGCCACAGGCAGACGCCCACCCAACTGAGCCACCCAGGCACCCTAGATTTAAAAATGTTAAGATAATTTAAGTTTACTGAGAAAGTTTACTCCATTCATTCAAAAAATTGAATTATTGAAACTTTTTTGTTGGTATTATGGATGCTTTGCTTTATTTTAGGTTGAAATAATATTTTTAGTCAACAAGTATTTCAGATAGGGTCATCCTAAGCAGCACGGGGCATACTAGACGAACACTGGCTCATTTAAGAAGTAAAAAGTTATGGGGAGAAATGTTGAAAGGGTAGTGCTTACTTTTATTGCACAGAAGTTTCTGAATTGAGCAGTAAGCCAAATCATTGCAAAGATCCAAAATTTAATCTCCTGGGACTGTTAGACCAATTACTGATGGTACCATAAAGACTTCCAAAATGAGAGTTAATTTAATTTCTTGTCATCCAAATCAAAATCATGAATGCATATGAAAAGCAAACAGTACTCTTTCCTTAAGCAATAATTTTTCCTTTTTCCAAGTTTCGTGTATATTACAACCACCCAGCTTAATACTTTTTCAGTAGATTTTTACTTCTTCTGTCAGTATAAGATGCCTCTCTGAAAACATATATTTAGTCTGCTGGTATATTTTTCAGAATGTTCTTAGTTATCCTTTCACTGTGAGTTTGAAAGAGTACCTTTACACATATAGAAATTGAAAACACCCTCTACTGGGTTGCCTGAGTGGCTCAATCGTTAAGCAACTGCCTTTGGCTCAGGGTGTGATCCCAGAGTCCTGGGATCAAGCCCTGCATCAGGCTCCTCTGCTGGGAGCCTGCTTCTTCCTCTCCCACTCCCCCTGCTTGTGTTGCCTCTCTCGCTGTCTCTCTCTCTCAAATAAATAAATAAAATCTTAAAAAACAAAAAACAAAACAAAACAAAAGAAACACCCTCTACTGTAGAGAGAAACATGCAGACTATATAAAATTGTTATGTAAATATAACAAATGGATAATTAACCAACTTTTAAATAAAAATCATTAAATAAGCTAAAAATTTTGTAGCTTATGCTATTTAGTATGATCCTATCTGAAGTACTTATTTATTGAAAATATTATTTCAGCCTAAAATAAAGCAAAGCATCCATAATACCAACAAAATAGATTTCAGGAACTCAATTTATTAGAAAAATATTGAGGGAGACTGCCTTTCTCAACTTGGAAAACATGAGATTCCCTAACTCAGATTTTGACTATTGCTAAGTAACTGAGCGACGTTGGGCGCGTTACTTAACCATGCCCTTGGTGTCAGTTTGCTCTGCTGCAAAATGGAATAATGAATAATATTAGAACCTATCTCCTAGGGCTGAAGAGAGATGGTATTTGTAATCTACGATAAGCAGAGCTTAATACATAGAAAATGTTGAATATTAGCCATTAGCAATATGTTCTCTTTTTTGGGTTCTGGATTATTTACTACGATTTGACCTCACAAATGACAAACAAGAGACTATTACACAGAGCTGCAGAGAAAGGAGAATTGAGGTCAAGCAGTGTAGATAGGAGAAACGCATGAGAGCTCAACTCAGTGGATATGATAACAGCTGTGCACCTCTGGGGGCTGGCAAGGGCTGCCAGCCAGGTCCCGTGCACTACAGGCAGGATGCTGAAGAACGTCTTTGGCCAACAACATCAAGTAGATGAGAAATGCAAAAAGCAAAACTATTAGCCAGTGACAGATTCTATGGTTAACAACTACAGATCAAATACAGAAAGTGTGTCTGCTTGTGCACAAACTCAAATATGGACACAGTATTAAAAGGTTTATATTTTGCCTTTCACCAACGGTGCCTCAGATTTAATATGAAGACTTGCTTGTTGTGTTATCCACAAAGCAACACTTCACAATATAAAGTCTCAGACCATGCAAAATCAGAGTTCACCTCAATGTCTTTGGCCTGAGGAAATGGATGCAAGTATAAGACACTTTAAGTTTCAGCCCACTGAAACTTATTAAAAAAGAAAGGGAAGATGTATTTTACTATGAATTGCACTGTATAATTGCAAAGGCAATATAATGGTACTTCGGGAATCTCATAAACTTTGAATAAAAATGGAGTTCACACTTAATGCTTTGTTTTATAAAGCTCTTCTAGATACATGAAGTGTGAAAGCTGCTACTTTACATAAAACAACATTGTATTCTATACAGCTGTGTTCTAAATATATAACACTTGGGTACATTTCATGGCATTTTAAAATGCATTGTTTTCTGGAGCTGCATTTATTTTTATTGGTGATATCAGAACCAAAGAATTATAAAATGGTGTAGCAATTTAAAATACAGCAACATTATGATTTCAACATAGCATCTTATTTTTAAAATAGTATTTTTAATCTTCTAAATATAATTAAGAAACAAGTGAATCTCATACATGTAATAGGTTTTCCTAGATCACAGGAGCAGTTAGTATTTAACCCATATATTTTGGAATTTTAAAAATGCCTTCAGTAGAAGGGAACTTCCTTTCCATCTGATTTTCCACATACCATTTAGTCAACTTATTACATTGGTAAGTATAGGTATTTCCACATTCAGTTACCATGGGCATTAATTCCACCATTCAGCAAAGATGATTATGTGTTATGCAGGTTACAATTCTCATGCTGACACCATTTCAATGGCAAACCAGAAAGATTGGGGGAAAAAATGATTTCAAGTGCCTCTACCTAAATAATTTGCACTAACAGAGATCAAGAGTTACCTAAAGAGGTATTAGCAACCTAATTTTATTTTAAATAGTATTTTTCAAACTGCAGGGTGTAACCTATCAGTGTGCCCTAAAATCAATTTAGTAGTTTACAATCTGCATTGTTTTAGTTGAATGACAGAATGGAATAAAATAGAAAAAAAATAGAAATATTAAAGTTTATCATATTATAAGAGTATCTTTTCACAAAACATTTTTTCAATTGTGTATTTGTGTGTATTTTGAATTACAATTAAAATCAATTTCTTATTATAAGTAACTGTCAAAAACCTTTGAAAGTTGAGAGAACTATCATACATAAATATAAATGTAAAAGTAAAATGTAGAACTCTTGACTACTGCTTGTAATTTATCTACGTAGTTTGCTTTCCACACAAACCCAAGAATGCAACACATGCTTCCAATGTCTGAAGTTCTAACAGGGGTGCTGGGCGGCACAGCGGTTGGGCGTCTGCCTTCGGCTCAGGGCGTGATCCCGGCGTTATGGGATCGAGCCCCACATCAGGCTCCTCTGCTGGGAGCCTGCTTCTTCCTCTCCCACTCCCCCTGCTTGTGTTCCCTCTCTCGCTGGCTGTCTCTATCTCTGTCTAATAAATAAATAAAATCTTTAAAAAAAATAAAGTTCTAACAAATACAGAAAAATGATTCTCTGCATTCAAGTCCATATTTTCACTCCTGATGTTATGACTTACATTTTTAAAAACTGGAAATAAAACTTTCCTCTTTTTATAGCTCCATCCACCTCTTCTAACTCCCTTTTGGGGGAAGTATGGGCTGGGGAGATACTTGAAGTCGAGTAGCACAAGGCAAGCCACATACTGGTTAGCTTGCTCACTTCCCAGAAGTGTAAAACATTCTCTCTTAGAAAACAATCCTTAAATTATGTTTTCCTGAAAAAAAATGTTCTTCTTCAGTTCAGCAATATGCTATTGTAGGAACCAATATTCCCTCTAACTTTCACAAAAGTATAGATTATCATACTATAAAAATAACTAAGCACAATGTCTGAACATAACTTAAAAGTTAATCTGATGTATATAAGCATCAGTGTGGCATATAATAATTAACTAGTAGTAGCAGGAGCCCCACATGGTCTAACCAGTCACTGGTAGTATTTTAGCAGTAATCAATTGTCCCAGAACTTCCAGGGACCTGGGGTTTGTGGTCCACAGACTCCCTGACCAACTCACTTCCCTCATGACATACCCACTCTCCTAGAGCTCCATCAGCAATCTGTAACTTCCTCAGGCCGACTTCTCCGCTCTGATCCGTATCTTACTACCTGGGGATGAACACACCCTTTAGCTGGGATATCCCAAGAACACCGAGGTCACACGCTTGGCCTTCCAGAGAAAATCAAATCAAGAACTAAGTCAAAGACACTAACTCCTGCATTCCCTGGCAAGCTGAACAGGTGCTGCCTGCCTTGAATATTAACCAAAAAAAAAAAAAAAAAAAAAGGAACATCTTCTTAAAAAGGGGTGGGGGAAGGAGTGTCTAATCACTTGTCAAGACGAGATTCGCTAGCACTTTGTTTAGGGCTTTTCTACTTACATGCCTGAAAAAGGTTTGCAATTTTCTTTTCTCCTACTGTCCTTTTCTGATTTTGATGTCAAGATTGTACTGTACCTCCCCCTGCTATTCTCTGGAAAAGTTTATGGTGGAATACTGGACTTGCTTGTGCCTTCAGTCTTGGGATGAACTTACTTCTGATGCCATGGGAACCTGGTGTTTTATTTGTGGACAGATTTTTACCAACTGATTTAATTTCTTCAATGCGTACAAAAATGTTCAGGTTTCCTGTTTCTTTTTGAGTTTGGATGAAAAGTAATTTTCTAAAAATTTTTGTGCCACTTTGGGCTGAGTTTTCAATTTTATTACCATTAAATTATTCACAATATCTTTCTGATCTTGTTAATTTCTCAATTGTGCCCCCCCCTTTTTTTTCTTAATTTTTTATTCTTGTTTTTTCTCTATTTTACGTGACCTATCTTGTTAGGTATTTGCTAATTATGTTAGTCTTTCCAAGGAAACAAATTTTTACTCTGTTGATTCTCTCTTAAAACTGGGGGGGGGG